>NC_142519.1:46136612-46271612 GCF_964205215.1 Stylophora pistillata
TTCCTGGTATTTATATATGCTATTTGTTCAGCTTCTGCTGATCCACATCTTGCCAGGATGTAAACTTGTGGCCGTTCTATGAGCGACTGTATATCAACATTTCCTTTTCCTTGGTCTTCCGTTTCTTTATTTGTGAAGTAAAGTGCCTCATTGTACACAGCATTCACAGTCAATAACAGATACCCATGGTTTAAAAGGGTCGAGTTGTCTGCCCTTGCAAAATGGTTTCCTAGCTTTCTAGGATTCCTAGGAATTTCCTAGGAATTTCTTAGGAGTAAGTGGAATTTTCCTAAAAACATTTAAGCTCTCTAGAGGTGTGAACAAACATTACTAGGTTCCTAAGAATTTCCTAAGAAATTCCTAGGAATGATTACAGGTAGAATTTACATAAAAAAAATAGATTCTTGATCCTTGGGAAATTCTTAGGAATTTAATAGGAAAAATTATTTTTTAAAATAAAACCTTAATTTTTAAGAATTATACTTATGAGTTTAGTTTTTGAGAGAAAAGTGCCATTTTAGATGTTTAAAAAAGTCACTACTTGCAATATACCACAATTTTTTTTTATATTGTGTTATAATTTATAACTCATTAATTTTACAGCAGATATTCTTGAAGCTTATACAATTTCCAATAAAACATTAATTTTTTACCCTTCAATTGTATATCACAATAAATTGAAATAAAAATTTACTGCAGTAAAGAATACAAGCAGAAAACTAAATCAAATCCAATTCAAGTGGGATTTTCAATCCATGTGTTTGGTGCTCCAGTCAGATAATAAAAAGTGCTATACTGCAAGGACAGCGACTCTGACCACACTGAAATACAAAGTTATATCAACCTGAGGCTTCCCTGAAAAATGGTTTATCACAATGTGTAAGATTCAGCCAACATAGTTCTGCACTGTATCCTGATTTATTCCAATTCTATGGTGAATTCTAAATACTTTCCATTTACAGTAAACTTAAGTTCGATATAGATAGTATCAAGTATCAATTTATTTGCCAGATTAGAATATTTTATACAAAAAGCTTAAGAACATATCTTTACTTAGATATTATGACAAGGAAGTCTTATTTGAAGCGATGGGAAATTTCAAATCTGGCATATTGAGACTTAAAAAGTTATATTTTCGTATATCTAACCACAGACACCATTAAAGTTTGAAAATCTTATTATAGCATGATTTCTGGAATTGCCATTTAGAAGCATAATCTTCTCCAAAATTTCAGTGACACTCTTTGCTTTCAGGTCAGACCTAAAACATTGAGAATAAGAAATATTAATGCGATGCTTCTTTTCAAAAAGTGCTAGAGGAATAAAAGAATAGGTGTAGGTTCAGAAGGAACAGTTGAGGAAGAGAGGATTTTGAAACTAATTTCGTAAGCTTAATTGCCATTTTTATAAAAGAATTGCTTATCAATTCTATAGTTCTTCCGTACTGGTTTTGAAACTTACAAGCATCATTGACAAAAATGTAAGCTTGAAGTGCATTGAGACATCGTAAAATGCGCCATATAAGCTTAAGCACTAAATTACATTTTCTTACCCGGTCCAACAGAGCACATGTGAGCGCATTTGAGTTTCCATTGTCTGTTGGCGTCAGAGAACACGTTTACAAGCCGTACATTCCTACTTCTCTTGGCCTTTAAGTTTAACTACTTTGTAAATTTGATGTTCATTCCCATCCATGGTTCATACTAGCGAACATGAGTTCGAAAGCCTTGGAAAAGTCGGTGTTAGTTTGGGTAAACAACGACAATTTATCTTGTTTTTTTCTCTGGAAATGCGTTTATTCTTACTTGTGTCTTGGATAATGACTTTAACTACAAAAATGATGATATTTTGATGAGCCTTTAGGATTGTTTAAGACCCGCTGCACTTTATTTCGGCTTTCAGAGTGGTAAAATCCGTCAAACAGTCTGGAACAGTTAACTTTCAGTGAAGAAACTTCTGAGAAACTCTCTTCGTCCGACATTTTAATCATAAGCAACCAGGCCAGCTACGACTGTTTTGTGGTCTCTGATTGGTCGTTTCATTACCGTGGCAACGAAGAAGTAGCCCCCAGTGATCAAAATTCAGAACTTTCTCGGTCAAGATGGTGTTGAAAACTGCCGACCAAAAATGGCGGATGAGCAACACTTTTTCGTTTTGGTACCACTTTTTCGCGTGGTTTATTCAAACTGTTTACTCTTGATGGGTGGAGACAAACCTGCCCTTCATATCTATGCTCGGACTTTGTTGATATTATCGATCTAACCTACAAAAAAGATCCAGTGTATGCTCGTATAAACTGTACTCGAAATGTAAGCCTGAATAATTTTTTTCAAACGTTTTATTCTGCTAAGGTCCGGGCCCAGCATTTTAGTTCAAACCTTTCCTATTTAATGTCTGTATTTGGGTTAAGGGTAGGCACACGAAAAAGTGGTGCCATTTCGCTTCAGACTTTCTTATCGCTCGGTCAAGTGACATTATCACGTGAAAATAGCATTATTTTGTTCCTTTTCGTTCAAGGATTCACCTGCTCAAATTTCATTGAAATTCGTTAAACTTTGAAATAGTTATGGTAGAATTATAAAAATACGGCTATTTCAGGGTTGTGAGCCATGCCTTAATTTTCTTAAGTTAAAGAACTAAGTCATAGGATCTAGACGACTTTACAACCTGTATTTGTTAGCCAGAAGATTGGCCGAGACCTCAAATTGCGAGAAGCTAAGCCGCCGATTGTGAACCAACAGTGCCTTGTTTACAAATCTCAATGTGACCTGTGCGATGCAGGTTATGTTGGTTTCACACGCCGTCATTTACACCAACGTATTGAAGAACATAAAAACTCCTCTTCGTCAATTGGCAAACATTTTCGCGACAAACATTCTTTGACTCCAAAGGATCTTACAAAGAACTTTAGCACCTTAATGAACTGCGCGAACAAATTTGACTGTCTCGTCTGTGAGATGTTTTTTATTCACAAGCTAAGACCTGCTCTCAATATACAGTCTGATTCAATTCGCGCTAAGGTTTTTAATTAGCTTTTTACTAGCACTTTCTTTGTAGTTTTATTGTTTGTTAACACCTGCAAAAATGTTTTTATATTTCATACGTGTATATATACATATATTTACTGTATTTCATTCCATTCACTTGACAATGACCGAAGCACGGTCGAAATGTCGTGTTTTACCGTTCATTTTTATCGTCAAAAGTTTTAAGAAACCCTTGCTTATATGATCAGACTTTATATCTGATAGAGCAAGGTTCAATGATGGAAAATTTAGAAATAAAGAAATAATGCTAATTTTTAGGAGTGTTAATTATGATGTTATGGTTGAGAAAGTTGAATTAATTCAGCTACAAAGGAAGAATATATATTATTCCACCAGCATGATACATTTAATTAAGGGGAAGCTCTTATGAGAAAAACATGTCATCTCCATAACTGCAACACGACAATTCTTCTCGTTTTTTCAAGTTTCAATGCTGCCTTCGTTATTCTTTGGAACTTCCTTTCGTGAGATGAACATTTTAAGCCCGTCAAAAGTTATGGTGATTTTGCACCTGTTTGTTGTTTTTGCGCTATCGCTCGCAGTTAATAGAGGTAGGTCAAACAGTGGTAAAAATTCCTACTCAGTAAATCTTTTCCGGTACCTTCACGATTACTGATGAAGTTTCCATACGTAATAATCTATTCAATCGTAACCTTATCAAGAGAGATGGCCAAGTCGACGGCGTTTTAGCTAAATACATCTATGAGACATCCTCAAGGTATTTCCTCAGTCTTGCAAAATAAACAACATGTCTTCGTTTGATTCAAGTACCAGCAAAATTATCATCTTATTTTGGCAAAAAATAGCCAATACTGAATAGCAGAATCAAGTAACGCCTTTTCCAGTCCGGGAGAAAAGAGAAATATAGTATTACTAATTTTCTTTTTTAACGAAAATTTTTCAAATAACATTTACAGTCAAAATTTTCGCCCAAGTGATAAACAACGGGGTTATTTTAAGTAAGAAAAAAGACTTCGGTTTTCTGAGATGTTACAAAAAAAAAATTGGGAGTCTTGAATATTTGTTCAAGATGCCCGTAAGGGTATTCGGGCGATCGACATCTGACTTTCTGTCTCCGATATTGGCTAAGGGAGACTCTTGCCTTAACGACAGCTCCTTTGTTATAAAAATTAATTTAACATCGTTGTTTCAATCCTCTGGCTCTCCAAAAAGTAACCCTGTAAGTTCTCTACTAAGCATTGACAAAACAACCTTTTACACCAAATTAATTTAGGTTAATTTCTTACACCAAATAACTTGATTGGTATAAAGGAACCGAAGAACTTGGTTTAAGCAATACGAGGTAATTACCAGGTCTGGAGCTGCGGGAGATAAAAATTATTTTCTAAAATGTTGATTAGCTACGGGTAATGATTGGTTGTTCTCACGTTTACGTATTATAGCAAATTCAGATGAGTGCAGAGACATTCGATTCAACCCAGACAACAAAGACAAGTATTTACGTAATCACATAATCAAAGCCGTGCCAGTTGAAAATAAAATGATCTGCGAACTGATTTGCTATAGAGACCCCGATTGTGTGTCTTACAACTATGGACCAGTTCTGAGTGAGAATCCTTTATGTGAACTGAATAACAGCACACATTTACAAGCCTTGAGCGAGAATTTCATAAACAGAAACGGCTACAGCTACCGAGGAATTGAGGTTAGTTTCTTGCGTTACAACCTCATGTAATATGGGAAATGTTACCACAGAGGAATGGTAGCCATGTTTTGACATGATTACTACAGCTCTTTTAATTAGGTAATTTTAAGGTACCCATCGGATACCAGTTTGGAAGAAATTAGATGTGTCGGACGTACGTGGTGCATACAACAGACTCTGTGCATGTTCATTGTTAATTCCCTAAATGTTGGAGACCAGGTGAATTCTTGGTGAGGTTTAATGCTTTCTTGAAATAATGAATCTGATGACCTCTTTTCAAAATTATAAGGATGATTATAATAGTAATAAGAGTAATGAGGATAATCATAAGAACTGCGCGTGAGCCCATTAAGACGGAAAGGCACTGATTCTTTTTTTTTTTTCATCAAAGAACCCTTGTGGAAACAGCCCATGTCAGAGTAATTCAATTTGCCAAGCTGGGTTTACTTCAAAAGGATACCGCTGTGTCTGTCCAAGAGGATTTGGAGGAGAGAATTGTGAACAAGGTATTCTAAGTTTTTTTTTTTTTTGTCAAGTAATGCGGATATTCCTGCCTTCTTATGCCTCTTGGTATTGGTAGAAAATTTCCGAAACTCTCTCAAGTCATTGATTGCATGTTTAAATATTTCACTTGTGTACAACTAAAAACCTCCTTTTCACTTCTTAACAAGTAACGATTTTTTATCAATTTTTTTCATCATTACCAGTAACTTATATAAAACTACCATGACATATAATAAAACCCCTCCTATGCAATCGTCATTGTTACTTAGCGACAATAAAGAGGTACAAATATAAAACCCCTGGAAATGATATGGGTTTTAAGACCCTTGGTTGAAAGGAAGGGGATTCACGAACGGCGATTGGTATCAACATCTGCGCGCAGGCTCCCTAGATGTAACATTTTACCATCGCTATAAACAACTGGGCAAAGGTTTAACAGGGATGTGACATTGTAAGTTCAATATCAACATCTGGGCACAGAATACACACTGTATATAAGAGTTTGCGATCAACACAGACTTCTGGCCGTAAGATATTACGATCAGTATCAACATCTGAGTAGAGCCGGTCATGCAAGACACATTGATTAAAACCCCTGGATCTAAGGAACAACGAACAATTTCAACATCTGGCCGATCCGTTTCGCGGCTTGAGCAATCCTTAACCCATTAGCATGTTGCTGTCTGTCAAAAATCGTGCCATTATAATTTAAATAACTAGATGTGAATATTAGAAGTTTCAACCAAGAGTTACAGTGTTACGACTTGTAGTGAGGAAGTCATTCGTGCCATCCTATCGTGATTATAATTATTTAAAAGCTTTACTCAAAAATTATTCGAATTTAATGAAAAGAATGAGAATGCTCCTTAAAGTCTCTATTCACCCTCAGAGGTTTAAATATATTTCGATTCTTTGCGTTATCAGGATTAATCTCCAAAAATATTTTTTTTGATTGATTAAATATTTACCGAGATAAGCCGCCTCAAAGTTCGTACCTTGACCACGCCCTTTTGATTTGGCCGAGCTAAGTTAATACTGGTAACTAAAAGTCCCTCATGACGTCACAGCGAGAATGTCTTTGGATCGATGTGCCTGCATTCACTTGAATATGCCTTTAGACGAATCTGGTGTATTTGAGCAACCAGCGCCCACGCAACGAGTCGGCATTTTCACATCATTTTACAGCAATAGACAAATGTTCTTAAACAAGAAGTTAACATTCGTTCTTGCTGTGACGTCACTCGGCCAATTAATTCTCTCCCGGCCAAATCAAAAGGGCGTGGCCAAATGACGAACTTTGAGGCCGCACATCTCGGTAAATATTTAATCAATCATAAAATTAATAACAGGGATCAGACTAATACAGCAGAGAGACCTGCAGATCACTGCATCGTGTGCAGGGATTCTTATAATTATCCTTTGTACCGTTTTATTTTTCCAGTCATTCTGCCTCAGAACTGTTCTGAGGCCCCAAAGGAAACGGGAGTCTACAAAATTTCTAATCATGGATCAGACCCATTCCCAGTGTACTGCGATCAAACAAGTGATGGAGGGGGTACGTCAAACTAAACAAGATAATCTTAATGAGGTTAACCGTTAGACTTAAAAAAGCCCAAAATTCAGTCTTTAGGGAAAACAATTGGCAAATTGAAGTCGTTAATCATAAAAAATATGAATCTTAACTGCGTAAGCATTCTGAACCGTAAACCGACAATTGTCAAAAACTTAAAATGTTACTCGTAAAAGCCATCACCCATATGAGACCCTCGAATAGGCGTCATCAGTAGTTTCCAAATAAGTAGTTGTTTTCAGAGGTGGCTTTCTCCCTCGTCAAGAAATGCCCTCTGACTTAAAATTTAAAATGAAGGTTCATGTCTTATTTATTTTCTATTTTTCTTTTTGCGATAGAATTGCAGTCAATTGAAAAACTGTTTCTAAAGTTTTGCAGAAGAAACAAATGATTTTCACAACCTTGGACTATTTCTTAGAGTTTTGCTTTCCTTTTTTTGTTTTGTTATTTTTTTGTTTTTGTTTGTTTGTTTTTTTTTTAATTCTATTTTAAGGTTGGACGATGATATTCAAATACATTGGAGGTATTTCTTCTTCACCGACTGGTAAAGCGTTATGGAATTCATCCGACACATTATCAGAAAATATTACCGCTGCTTTAGATACCACCGCAACCTACCAAGGTCATTACAAAAACCGTCTCATTCAAAGTTGGCAAACTTTTAACCCTCAAGAGGTAAGTCCGTAAAATATTTCCTTCACAGATGGTTAGGTTAAATGAAACTTCTTTACAAAGTACTCATGCAATTTTAACACACTTCCCTAGAAATGACCTGGAAAAATTAACTTAGTTAAATTTTTTAGGAAGCAACCAATGTATTAGGCTGAGGTTTCCACTTCGCCTCGAGAGCTTTTAATGCATTAGAGATGATTAGAACCGGGGGTAGTAGTAGCTACGGCAGAATTATACCAGAACCAAGGCGATATAATAGCTTCCAGTTCAAAACTTTGTTTTCTCGTGTTTACATAGTCGTAATTTGAATATATCAACAGAGTTGAAATGGCTGAGTTATAAAAGGCTGAGTTATGAAATGGCAGAGTTATAAAAGCTGACCTTTCGAGCGTTAGCCCTTCGTCGGAGCGAATAGAGTTATGCAATGTAATCTATTGCATAACTTGCACTTATTGCGAAAAGATTTACATCGGCGAAACAGGCGGAAGACTAGGTGACCGATTCCGAGAACACCTTCGCGACGTGGAGAGGAATGACAAGGACACATCGAAACTAGTCGCTAGACATTTTACTTTACCTAACCATTCTAAGCAACACATGGCAATCTGCAGTCTTTCCTTACACTTAGGTAGCACGGAAAGCCGGAAAACTCTTGAATAAAAGCTCATCTTTCAAACCGGCACTCTAAATCCCACAGGTATCAACGAACGCTTTTCATTCCACTAATTGATTCGTGTTTTTCTCGTTGCCATGTTCCCACCAATCACGTAGCCCCTTTTTCTGCGTTTAAAAGCATACACAACCCACAATTCCTCTATTCGCTCCGACGAAGGGCTAACGCTCGAAACGTCAGCTTTTATAATCGTAAAGGTGGCCAATTTACCATTTCAACTTTGTTGATATATTCAAATGATTTCGTTACCCCCACCGACGCAGCCCCAAACAGTTTCTTTAGAAACTACCAGCCTTTTTACATAGTCATGTCATGTGTCATACAAAGAATTGATGAAATGTTAGAATTCTTCAAAATGTGTTTGGGAAAGACAACAAGGGCTTGAAAAACAATTCCTCCAACTGTCCGATTTAACGATTCTATATACGCATGTACGTATCTATCAGTATGTAGATAACAGATAATTTTCTTGCGTGACTTTAGGTTCGTGTAGTAATTTACACGAATGGAACAGAAGTTATGCATATGAAGTTCAATGGCAGAGGGACAACTAACCTTGACTGGTTTTCACAAAATAATCTATTTCAATCACCATGGACGGATCTTAAGAACGCGACAAACATTTTTATCTTTCGCATTCATGGTGCCGCGGCGCGCAGCTTTGAAATTGCAGCTTACCACAAAGGATGCCCTCGTGATACTGGGTGGTTTTTGATCACGGGACCTCACTGTCCCTATGAGAAATCTCACCCTCAGGCTATACCGGGAATTCTGTACAGCAAGAAAACTCACAAAATTACATGGAATAACAACCAAGGTAAAAATTGCTTTAATAACTCTTGTGATATCTCTGTTATTGTTATGGTTTGTTTGCTATCAAAACAGAGAAATAACAAGAGATTTCTTAGACAAACCCTCTCGTATGGTTTCCTCGCCATTTGTTCATTGTTTAAATTAAAAAAGCATTGAAGAACTATTTCCTTTTTTCGTTTTTGGTAGCCTTACGTTAAACCTATTCAGTCGACCCTTTCTCGGATTACTCGGAAATTTCCTTTACTTCTCCATAAATCAGGGATTCAACAGTGACAGTTCAGGACGCCCTTTTTTCCTTCTAAGTGTCAGAAATAATTGATGAAAACAGTTAAAGACTGGGGCAAAATCGCAGTTGGAAATTGAAAGGAAAAATGTAAAAATTGTTAGTCATCTAAAATATAACCTTTCCGGTGATTACAAGAAAAAAAAAAAAGCTGTTTTCATTCGGGAAAGATAACTTTTATCGACTCTTCATTTGTCTTCTTCTTCATTCATCTGTAAAAACTGAATGAGATATTATGGCAATCGTTTATTTATTAAGATTTCACTTAATAATTTACTATGCATTATTTATAATAACATCTTTATTCTTTTTATTTCTCAAGCTGACGTCGGAGGCGCTGAGGTTCTGATTGTGTATGTACGTTAAAGACCAAGGAGGCCACTGAGTCAATGACTAAAGTAAAACATTTCCCGAAATTTGGGACAACATGGCGGAGGCGGTTCTCGTGTCACAAGCAAAATGGCGCCGAAACAGTATAAGAAAATGTATGGGAAAAGATTGTTTTTTCAAATTAGCTGTCTAATAATGGGATATTCTTTCGCTGCGTAGTTGGAAATGCAGCCTGGAAATGCCTGCGTAGTTGGAAATGCAGCGTCCTTCGCTGCGAAAAAGAAATACTCAAATTCAAGCCTACCTTTTCCAAAGGGATAAGAGTAGACTCATAATTCTGACTCCATTTTCCCATACAAACTCTTAAAATCTGCTTCGACAAGATGTAACAATTCTTTTGTCGTGGGAACAACCTTGTGATGATTCGAAATTGCATAGTTCGATATGTATTCTGAAGAAGTTTGCTCAACTAAATCACTCGTAAACGGTCGAATATGTTGGCCCACAAATTTTCCTTGAGCCGGGAGACTCTTCGTATTTTTACAGAGCTCAAAAGCCCAATACGCCACTTTTAAATACCCCAATTTTAGGAGGGAAGAACACGAAAGATACAAGTCCCTGTAGCTGCACAATTTGGTCGCCATTTTCCTTGTTTTCACGTCTCCTTTCGCTTTCTGAGATAGTAAAGTACCAGGCCTCTCTCTGACGGGGTTTTACGAAAATAGAAAGTCACATGTTTACTTCACTTCTACTGCCGCCATATTGAACTTCCGCTGCCGCCATACTTTTAGTAAGATGCTTTATTGTTCATCTGTATGGTCAAATACCACACTCCAGAATATAAACAGATTACAATCTATTCAAAATTTTGCTAGTAAGATCGTAGCAAACTCTAGGAAGTTCGACCATGTAACACCTTTGCTTCGTGAGCTAAATTGGCTTCCTGTTAAAGAACAATTATTTTATAGAGACTCCGTTCTTACCTTTAAATGTCAGAACGGTCTTGCGCCTCAATACTTAACGAGTAAGCTTACCAAGCGATCAAATATACATACTCGTAACACTCGTACGCGGAACTCTTTGCAGATTCCGCTATACAGAACGGCTATTGGCCAGCGCACTTTTTCCTATAGAGGGGCCAACATATGGACTAACTTGCATAAAGAACTTAGGCAAAATGCCTCATTGGCATCTTTCAAGCGCGCTCTGCAAGACACACTATTTATGCAAAAATTTTATAAGCTGTAGAACTTGGTGGAATACTATCTTAAATTCTGACCACGAGTTTTATCGTTATTTATGTTTTTATAAATTGTAAAAAGTTTGTAAATAGTTTCTGAAGTACCTCACGAGGATGTCACTATTAAAGATTGAATTGTCTGTGATACGATACACCGCTGACACTTCGTAACGGGCTCGAAATGTCCCCAATTTCTGGTGATGAATTCTGCTCTGACTTACCACAAATCACGGAGAATACTGGACTATCGCCTATGTGGTAAACGCCATATACCTGAAGCCAAAAACGAAGCTAGAAAAGATGCATTCAAAGATCCAAACCGAACTGATTGAATATGATACTCATCAAACAAGGCCTTAAAACTCGAAAGTTACCGAAATCCATACGCACTTGCCAAAGAACTGCAGGAACTTGGAGGGATCGAAGTGCTTGACTGGTAACTGAATGGTCTTCGATAAGAACTGGCTCATGGCTTCCGAAAACGCTTATCCTTAATCGCTCTCCTCTCTGCGAGTGAAAATTCTCTTTTCTTCCCCAGAGTTTGGCGCAAGTTCGTCCAATAGATGTTCGTTGATCGTAAGCCAACCAAACCCGTTCTCAGCAGCTAGCTTTAGGCCCTCTATTCTTTACGCTACTAAAGCAGTACCTTTTTCCAGGTTATATCTTGCTCTCTCCAAGGAACTACTTTTCAGGTCGTTCGAAGCGTCATCCAACTCAGATCGAGGACTTGTGACTTATGATCAAGTCGCTGTTGGTTTCCCTTCCGCCTGCACTAATGTAGAGTTCTCGCGACAACCCTTCTTCACAACTTGATCAACTGTAGCCGAGCACCGCTACTTTCGGAAAAACTGTATGACTTCTTGTTGGAAAAAATTGTACCATAAAAGGTAAATAAACAAAACTCCTGACTGCGATTGGCTGAAAAGTAAACAGGAAGTTAAGTGAACCCAATCTCCTTTCATTTTAACAACTCCAAAGCATGTTTCTAAGACTTTTGAGTCATGTCTGTCGCTTTGATCTGTTTACTCTCACTGGAGTTGTGCTCAATGATACCAGAGATTGTCTGGTCACATGGTTAGTTTTTCAAGAACGCTCTGTGATAAGATGAAATCTGAGAAATGGATTATTTTACTACTAATATAAAAGAGGGCGCAAACGATAGGAAATAGCTGTGATCTCATCGTTATTGTCTTTGCAAAGCTACAGACGACGGCTTTTAAATTCTCTGATTAAACTGAATTTAATCTTGTTTCAGCTTGTTTACATTTATTACTGTTTATTGTTTGACATCATGATGATGTGTTTCATAAACTGTTGAAGAGAAAGAGAAGTGTGGTGCAATTAGATCGCACTGTATAAGAAATCAAAAAAATTTGAGATAAGTTAGCGAAGAGTTCATCCAGACATTTCTGTTTTTATCTTTTACAGTGGGAGGATAGTATATCGTAACAAGTTTAGAGAACTTGTGGGCCCCTTGTGTACCTTGTTCACTCATTGAAAGAATTTTATGATGAACTTTTATGATGAACTTGTGGGCCCCTTGTGTACCACCTTATTTACTCATTGAAATACTTTTATGATGACTTTAATGATGAACTTTTATTTGTCATTCACCGAGAATAGTTTTACGAGGCGTACTATCAGTAAAAAATTCAACTTGCACAGACAAATGAAGGAATCAACCAAAGTGGCAATTATTCCACTTTACGGGACTTAAAGCCACTTGATCAGCACCATAGGAAAGCCTTGTAAAAACAATTGAGATAAGCCTAAACGTACATGGTATAATTTGGAATTAAAATACAATTGCGCTAACGGATGTCTCGTAACCCGAGTAAGGTATTTATGACAAAAAGTTCAACAGTTCTTTTCCCAACATATAACATGCTATGTACATCATCTTTGTGAAAAAAAGGTGAAAAGAAAAAGTTTTGAAGCTGACTTTGGGTACAAATTCAGGTAATTCCAGCCGGTGAGTAACATTTGCATTCGCGTTTTTCAGCCTCAAAGAGAACTGTTAATTAATGGCGGGTGTTTGAATCCAGAGCCGAGTTATGAATTCTCTAAACAAATAATGTTTTCATAAACTACTTCAATCACCATAGACTGATCTTAAGAACGCGGTAAACATTTATCCCTTTCGCATTAATGGCCATCACGGGACACGCAACTTTCTCATTACAGCTTTCTACAAAAAGTACCCCTAATGTTGCTGGGTGGTTTTTGATCACGGAACCTTACTGTGACTGGGAGAGATTTCACTCTGCACCGCGAATTCAGTACAGCAAGGAAACTCTCAATATCACATGGAATAACAACAAAGGTAAAATTTGCTATAAGAAATCTAGGAGTATCTCTGTTAATGCTTTTGTTTGTTTGCTATCAAAACAGGTAAATACGAAGAGATTTTCTGAAGAAACCCTATCGAATGGTTTCCTTGCCATTCGTTCATTGTTTTCAGTAAAGCAGCACTGAATAACATTACTTTTCTCTTTTTTTTTTTGGTGTAATAGCCGAAGGTTGAACTGATCCAGTCGACCCTTTCTTGGATTACTCAGCACTTTCCTTTGTTTATCCATAAAAAGGGTGTTCAATAGGGGCCTCGTTGATTTTCACTGCGTCCGGTCTGTACTGGCGACCTCGGTCAAGATTCTCCCATACAGACCTCCCGCTCGGTTAATAAGAACTAAGTAAATATTTTTTGTTTTCCTTTCTCAAGCTGACTTCGGAAGCGCTGAAGTTATGACTGTGTATCTACGTTGAAGACCAAGGATACCTGACAATGAATAATCTGAATATTGAAGTGTTGTGAAGTAGAATTTCTGCTCTCAAATACTCAAATAAGTAATATGACTGCTACTACAAATCGAGGAGAATACTGGAAAATCGCCTGTGTGGTGAACGCCATATATGCGACGCAAAAAACAAAGCTAGTAAAGGTGTGATTAAAGATTCAAACCGAAGAAGAAATAAATATCATACTCATCTTTAGACAGGGACCTAAACCGCGAAAGTTGCCGAAAGCACTGGGCGCTAACCTGCCGACGAGTTGGAGGAACTTAGAGGGATCTGGTAACTGGATGGTGTTCGAGAAAGACTGGCTCTTTGCTTCCAACGACGATTATCTTTAATCGCTTTTCTCTTCGCTCTCCTAATTCTACCCGAAACATTTTCTTAGCAGAAAGAGCGCTTGATTAACAGATGAATCGAGATGGATCCAACATGGGTGCACCATCTCCTGCTGCGTCCGTGGAGCGAGATGCTGGAAGTTCGTTCATATTAAAATGAACTCCCTGCAGGGAGGCTTTCATAGACCCGAAGGACGAACACTCAATTACGCAAAACCTTTTTATCATTATTAAAGTAACTTAACACCTAAGAGACATACAAAATCACCCCCTAATGAACACAAGGTTGCAAAAGTTCGATTACGGTGGGTACGTGTAAATTAGCAACAGTTATAGATTTAAACTTCCAGCCTCTTATGAGAAAAACTGGCCAAAAGAAAGGAGTTTAAACGCTGAGGTATTATGTAGAACTTATATTGCGCTAATATCAAGAAAAAATATTTAAATGTTCGTCGCATTTATTCTGGTTCAGCAGAACTGCACCATAAAAGGTAAACAGAAACATCTCCCGACTGCTATTGGCTGAAAAGAAAACAGAAAGTTAATTAAAGCTACTCTCATGCTAAGCTTAACTGGGAAGCAATCATTTTAACAACTCTAAAGCAGGTGTCTATATGACTTTGAGTCATGTCTGTCACTCGGATCTGTTTTCTCTTACTGGAGCTGTGCTCAGTGATACCAGAGGTTGTCTGGTCACAAGGTTAGTTATTCAAGCATGTTCTAAGACAAGTGAAAACTGATTATCTCACCGCTTACATAAAAGATTGCGCAGGTGACAAGAAATAGAACTATGATCTCATCGTTATATTGTATTTTCAATATTTTCTGTAAAGTTACAAAGGACGGCTTTTGAGTTCTATAAAGTAATTGAATTTAATCCTTTTGCTTTAGCTTGTTTGCATTTACTATAATTTAGTATAAACAGTTTACGCAACATTATGTGTTGCGTAAACTGTTTATGAGAAAAAAGGGTGCGGTGCGATTAAATCGCATTGTATAAGAAATCACAAAAATATGAGGAAAATTAGCAAAGAGCACATCCAGACATTTCTGTTTTATCTTTTACAGTGGGAGGATAGTATATCGTCAAAATTTTAGAGAACTCGTTGGCTCCTAGTGTGCTACCTCGCTTGCTTATTGAAAGAGAAGAAACAAAGCCGTTAATTACCGGCACTAGTAATTGCAGCTAGAACCGGGTTGAAAATTCCCTAAACAAAGGATGTCTTTTATAAACGAAAAAGCACTTAATAAGATACCTGCAACAAAAAACGAAATCTACATAATCGTGTTTTCATCTTATGATAGTACTTGCCACAAAAAAAAAAAAAAACAAAAGCAAAAAAACTTTATTCAACAAAATTAGGAAAGCCTTGACGTTTTTCATTTTTTCACCACAACGTATGACTTCTTTTAAGAACGTGTCCACGTGAGATCCAAGCAATATCAAAATTTGAGTCTACATAGTACCCTCCAGAGTTTCATACTATTTTGTGTACATAATCGTATTAGTCCAAGTTAAAAGCCTGCCAAATATTTTTCCCAAAGTCCGAACAGTTCAGGAGATACAGTGGTTCGAGTGAAATGACACACAGTTTTAAGTAAAATCATGAAAAATTGGTCCATGAAGCTTAAAACGTGCTCAGAGACTATTGGGTGCAGATGTAATTAAGAATCTTTGCCAATTTCAAATGAATAGTATACTCATTCGAATCAACTAAATTTGAAGAAGATGCGATAACTACGTTCGAAAATATTAATGTTTTACGAAGACCTTTAAAAATCGAGATTTTTCCTGATTCGAATTTCTACTGAAAATCGCTTAAAATATCTTGGATGCGGCCGTGTCTTTGCTCAAAATTACTCCATTTCCATAAATTTTATTTGTTTAGGAGTATATAGAGGTGATAATATCTGTGTGAAGTTACGTAGGTATTACCCTGCGAAACAGATATTTTGTATCGGCATTTCGCTCACTACCACGGGCTAATGACAAATGGAGACTATGACCGTGGTCTGTTGACATCTGGTTAAACATGTCACTAATTCTGGTGAAGACATTTTGGGCTCATATTATATTTGAATGCACAATATTAGGTTTATAAATGTACCTGATGAAATAAATCCAATTTAGAGTGCTAGTAAAGGTACACTTGCCAAGCCTGGTGTACGGGGGAAACTACCGGCCGATGGCTGACTTTATCTACTCAACCGTATGCAGCACCTTAGAATGATGGCTGCGGCTGCAAACTGCTCAGAGAGTTTTCAAGACTCACACTGGCCACTTGTTTGGATGATCAGTCGTTTGAATAGATAAGATAAAATGTTTTACATGGGGTCTTTAATAATCGACGTCGATCTGTTAATAGTACCACAGAGCACCCAAGGTATCAGGGTATTATTATCAGAGAATTACCCCCTCCCCCATTGGTGTTTCTGAACCAGAAATGCTGATTTGATTTTGTTCATTTGTTTGGGTTGGGAAATATTATATCTATTTCTTTACATCTGATTCATCCCAAACCCTTTCCAAAGTCTAGAACAAAAACGCTATTTTCAGGTTCGCTGCCCATGCGCCTCTCCCTAATGTCACCTCCAATCCAGCCTTACCACACCGCAGGCATTTTTTAATGAAAAGGGGGAACCTCTGCACAAAAAGGCATGGGTTGAAGGACCAGACTAAAGAAACCCCCTTCCAGAAAACCCCGCATGCGAGAGTTCGTGATTCTGTAGCTTAAAGCATGTTCACAGAGTTAGCTGATAGTTTGACGGAAATAAGTCCTCTTTTATTCCAACCTATCTTTCCCAAAAAGTACATCCATAATGCTTTGCGCGCTTCTGCACTGTCGATGTTCACATAATTTTTAATCGTTTTATATTTATTTAGCTGGTCTTACGCTTACGTAATCAATTTAATGTTGTAGGTGCAGCTGTTAAAATACTCACTTGTACCCTGACAGACCATTACTTCTCTAAAGGGAGGAGGGGGAGACAAAAATTATTTTGCATGCAAACAACTTATTATTTTCTTTTTTGCAGTAGCAAAAAATTTATTTGAGGGGTTGCATACAATTTATTTCGGTTCATTGCGCTTGTAAATAATTCATTTCATAGTTACCGGTTCTGAAAACAATTCAGGATTTCATGATTTTCCATTTCCTCACCCCACTTGCAAATAGAGTATAGTATACAGTAATATATTCGACTGACACTCGCTGCCAGGACTTATCAAAAGGAAAACTGTATATGATATCTTGCCTTATCGTTGCATAAAAGCCTAAAACTGAATTTATTGGGATGACTACCGGTTTAGAAAAGCCCTAATATTTCATAGTATTTTACCTGTGTATCACGAGTTGTCTCCTAGGAGCAGCGCACAGTCTCGCTGTAATTAGATAAACATTTCCTACATATCTCCAAAAAACCAAAATAATCATACTATTTTAACTCGGAAGCATGACAAGACTAAGCAAATGCTGTGTTCATTTCAAAAAGTAGCCGGTATTCCAACACAGCATTATTACAATGAGTTACTTGTTCAGTCACGCAAAGCACACCGAAGTGTAAGTATATTTTCTCGACATCTCACTGGATATCCCTCTGTACAGTTTCTGTTTGCTCTGATGTTCAGGATATTTACAAACTTTACTTGGCCGCCATCCAATCCCATCCCAGGCAAAACATCAGAAACATAAGTTACTGTCTCCCGGGAAGCCTTGAAACAACCATACAAGTGCTCTTTTGTGCTGCTAGAACAATCCTTAACAGTAAAAATAGATCTAGCGCTCTTGTTTCGAGTAAAAAGGTTACATTCTTCTTAGAATATTGCTTAAAAGAACAAACACATTTAAAATCTTTACGAAATGTCTGCTGGTATGGTTATGGATGGAAAGCGTGGGAAATGTCGGTGTCTGTGCGTGTCAAGGAATTCTCTCAGCGCTTTACCAAATTAATGCCGTCGGAAAATAAAAATAGTAAAACTATTTTGGATTTGCCTTTTCGATATACTTGATCATTACTTTTTACAGTAAAAAGTTTTTACTGCAAACAAATAAGAACTTTTCTTACTTAGAAAGGCCTAGAAGTTGCGGTGCAATAAAAAATAATAAAATAAAAGCGGCCGGGCTTCCCATATGATTTTTAGATGAGATAAAACTGGAAAACATGAAAATGGTTTTTCGAAATACTTCTAAGGGTCTCTCGAAGTTTTCCTTGCATTATGGGAACCTAAAAATAAACGGACTGTGTATTACGATATTCTGGCACGTGTCACGTGACCCTCCCAGGCACGCCGGATTGCTGTATTTCAAGGGAAATTTCTTCATTAAAGATGCAAACATCACACACTTTTATTTTTGTAATTGCTTAGATAAACAATTGTTCAAGCTGGGAAAACCATTGAAATGAATCAAAACATGGCCGCTTCTTTGCTTTTTCCCGCTATTCTGGTGGTATTTTCCGTTATTTCGCAAAATGGTGAAAATTGTAAAGTTTGATTGATGGCTCACAAATTTAAAAACAGACAACCATATAATTTTATGTTTGTAGATAAAGATCTAGGCTTCTACTTTCACTTAGCAAAATATTTTTTTTGGCTTGAGATTTTGAAGAAACAACCACATCACTAATTCACTGCATTTTTTGCACGGATTTTTGCTCATTTTTTGACAAAAACTTAAGCTAGTATAGCTCCCTAAACAATCAGTATCAGGATAAACCGTTTGGTCTAGATTGTAGGTTCATTGTGGGCAACAAGTGAGCCAAGTTTGAACGAATTTAGTGGAGGGTCGTGTAGACTCGTCTGCATGGTTTTCAGGTGGACAGGTTCTTAAAAGTCTAAACATTCCACATCTACATCGATTGCAATCAAGAGGCAATTTCTTAACCACCAAGATGATACTTTAAGGTAACTTCAAATTGAAAATAAAAACTGGATTTCCTCCAGAATGAACGAAAAACGTTTCGCAAATGTGGCCTCTACAGGCCTAAAATAATTCAAGACCCGATTAAATGGCTGGAATGATGTTCGGCCATTGTCTTGTCAATCAATGAGGACCGAAGTTAATTCATTGAAGGTAATCTTAAGCTTTATTCATTTATTTATTTATTTATTTACAAGATTTGCCGACAACCGCAACAGCTTTTCCGCCAATCACTGCGGGCTCAGTAACCCATCCATCCCACCCCAGGGGAGGACATCCATCACACAGTAATCTCGTGCGTGGGAAATTAACGTCTCCTTCCCCTAACCCTGTAGGAGACGGGACCTCCATTTATTCGTCCCTAACCGAGAAGACTAGAATATCTAACCGTTTCTTGATATTATAGAAAGGCAGCATATTCTTCTCAATTATTATAAGACCTTGAGTGTTGGTCCGGCCGGGGCTCGAACCCTCGACATCCCGCACAACAGTCCAGCGCTCTATCCATTGAGCAAACCGGGAGGTTAGCAAAAGGTTGCAAAGCTAAGTATAACTGGGATATATTCATTTGAACAGCTCTTAAGCAAGTGTCTATACGACTTTGAGCTATGTCTGTCGCTTCGATGTGTTTTCTGTTACTAGAGCTGTGTTAAATGATGATATCTGGTCACAAAGTTAGTTATTCAAGTATGCCCTGTGACAAAATGAAAATTCAGGAGTTGATTCTTTCATTACTAACATAAAAGAGGGCGCGATTGCCTACAGAAAATAGAGCTATGGTCTCAATGTTGTTTTGTTTTTAATATTTGTTGCAAAGCTACAGATGGCGGCTTTTCAATTCTCCGATGGAACTAAACTTGATCCTTTGTTTTGGCTTGTTTGAATTGGCCACTATTTATTCTTTTATATATCTATTTCGTAACCTGTTGAAGAAAGGAAAAGGTGCGGTGCCAAGGAAATTAGCGGGAAGCACATCCGGACATTTTAATTTCTCTTTTACCTTTTACAGTGGTAGGATAGTATATCGTAAGAGAACTGTGGGGCCTTGGTGTATGACATCATTCGCTCATTAATAAAAGACGAGTTTTTATCTGCCATTTAACAAGAATACTTTCACTAGGCGCCCTATAGCACAGAAGGAAAGCCTTGTAAAAACAAATGAGATACGTCGAGCTACCGTATAATTTTCGAGTGAAAACACAACTCTGCAGATGTAACCTAAGAAAGGTACTTATGAGAACATTTTAGAGGTTCTTAGCCTGACGTGTACGTGTAATTATCGTGCGTCATCTTCGTTTAAACGGATGAAAAGGAAACATTTTCAAGCTAACTTTGGGTACCAACTCAGTTAATTCCCGCAGTAGCATTTACAAACTCATTTCCCAGCCTCGAAGAGAACCGTTATTTGCGGGTATTTAAGACTAAACCGAAGTCAAAAATTACCTTAACGAATTATGTTTTCATAAACGAAACAGCCATTAGCAAGACACCTGTAGCGAAATACATAATGGATTCTCGTCACCAACAAAACAGAACAGCTTTATTTTAACGAGTAATTAAGGCAAAAGTAACCAAGAACTAAGTAACATACTGAAGTAATTCCTTTTCCAATCTGGGAGAAAAGAGAAATCTACTATTAAAATTTTTTTTCTTTATTTAACTGGAATGTTTGAAATAACATTCACATGGAGCTTAAGAGAAAGTTTTCGCCTAAATGATAAACGGTATTTTTTTTTTTGGAAAATAATAAAATTTCGGTTTTTGAGATATTGAAAAAAATTGGGTTGTGTTTTTAATATTTGTCTGAGATACCTGTAAAAATTTTCAGGTGAATGACATCTGACTCCCTGTCTCCGATTTTGGGTAAGGGAGACTCTCCTCTTTACAAGAAATCGCTATTGTAATAAAATTAATCAAACATCACTATTTCAATCTTCTGACCCTCCAAAAAGTAAACATATTTACAAGAAGTAAACATAGCATCAAAGAAACCCTGATCTCTTTTACGCCAACGCGATTTTGGTTAATTTCTTACACTAAATAAGTTGTTTGGTATTGAGGAACTGAAGAACTTTGTTCAGGCAATACGAGGTAATTACCAAGTTGGAGCTCCGCTGGATGAAAAATAGTTTTCTAAAATGTTGATTCGTTACGGTGAATGATTGGTTGTTTCAGATGAGTGCAGAGTCATTCTATTTAAGCCAGACAACATAGACAAGTATTTACGTAATCACATGATTAAAACCATACAAGTAGCGAATAAAGAAAGCTGCGAACTGATATGCTTTGAGGACCCCGACTGTGTGTCTTACAACTACGGACCAGTTCTGAGTGACACTCCTTTATGTGAACTGAATAACAGCACACATCTACAAACCTCCAGCGAAAATTTCATTATCAGAAATGGCTACAGCTACCGAGGAATTGAGGTAAGTCTTTCAACCAAACACAATCAAAGTTTCTTCCGTTGAAACCTCATGTGACATAATTAACTAAGCGTAGGATCGTCGAGGGGCTGATGATCCAACAATTCCGCCCCAGTTTGAACAAACAAGTCATTTCTTATGTCTCCAAACTTTTCCCATCGGGAATCACATAAGATATATATGTATGTACAGACGCTCAACACTTTCAACCCTGATGATGGCAAACAGCCGAAAACGTTTGGTTTTAACATTTCGATAATTTTTGTTAATCTTTTTAGCCTTGTATATATAATATCTATAACTAACTAAGTTACACAGAGAATAAACCAGAACGAAAAGGTAGTCATGTTTTTGCCTGATTACTAGAACTCTCCTAGTTAGGCGATATTGAAGTATCCATCGGGTACAAGTTTGGAGGAAAACAAATCATTAAGATGTGTAAAACGCGGGGCGGCGTACAACAGACCTTGCTCACGGCGTAAATTAATTTCCCAGATGTTAGAGACCAGGTGAATCTTCGGGAGGTTTAATGCTTTCTCGAAATAATGAATCTGATGACCTCTCAAAATTATAGTGATGATAATTAAAAAAAAACGAGAGTAAAGAGAATAATCCCTTAAGAACCCTGTGTGATCTTAGCACATAAAGAAGTAAAAGTACTGATTCTTTTTCTTTTTTTCATCAAAGAATCCTTGTGAAAGCAGCCCATGCCAGAGTAATTCAACTTGTCAAGCTGGCTTTACTTCAAAAGGATACCGTTGTGTCAGTCCACAAGGATTAGGGGGAGAGAATGTTGAACAAGGTATTCCAAGTTTTTTTTATCAAGTAAGGCCAATATTCCCGCATCTTTATGCTTCTTGGTGTTCTCGTTTTTCTGCCTGAGAAATTTTCGAAATTCTCTAAAATATTTGACTGCTTGTTTTCAAAAATATTTTACTTGTGTATAACCAAAATTTTCCTTTCCACTTCTTAGCAAGTAATTTTTTTTATCAATTTGAAAAGTCATTCGCACCATCCTATCGTGATCATATTCAAAAGTTTCACTCAATAGTATTCGAATTTGATAGATTTACATTTCGACCCCTACAAAAGGCACTCTTCATTTCTTAGTGAGAGCACTCATCAACAGGGATTAGATTAGGACAGCAGAAATACCTAAAGATCACTTCATCGTGTGTAAGTAGCCTTTCTATCTTTTGTACTCTTCATTTTTCCAGTCGCTCTGCCTCAGAACTGTTCTCAAGCCCCAAAGCAAACCGGAGTGTACAAAATCTCCAGTCATGGATCAGACCCATTCCCAGTGTACTGCGATCAGACAAGTGACGGAGGTGGTACGTCAAAACGAATGAGGGTCTCAGTGAGTTAATTGCTCGGCGTAAAAATTCAGTCGTTGGGTGTAGAAATTGGCAAATTTAAACCGTTCGTCGTACAAAAAAAAAATGAATCTTAAATATTTCATGGCCACCACAATGGAAAGATATTGACCATAAACCATACTATAATAATAATAATAATAATAATAATAATAATAACTTTATTTCAGTGTCAAACTTCTAGCTAGCCTGTAATAGGCTTACTAATCGGGGACACCATCCTACCTAAAAAGTACAATAATCTTTAGAATTTACAAACTTCTAGCTAGCCTATAATAGGCTACTAATCGGGGACACCATCCTACCTAAAAAGTACGATAATCTTAATTTGCAATGATAAAATCTTTCGGCTGAAAGTAAATTATATATAATAATATACAATGATTAGGAACATATCTAGAATTCGAAATACAAACTCCTTAAGCTACAGTCAAACTAAGACTTATTTAATAAGATCTTTAATGTTCATTCGGCTCTGAAATCTATATTAGGAAGTGTATGTGGGACAGTTTCCGTTGCAAAAGTCGTTCTCCACCAAGCTAGCGAGATCTTTTCCTAATATTGGCCATAAAGGCCGTTAATGTCTGTCACACGGTCTCTTGGGCTAAGTTTGGACCAGAGTCGTGGTCCAAAGAACGTCAGTGAATGTTTCTCATGCCTGACACTGTTGAATCGTGGGATATATAAATCAGAATTTCTCAAATGGTAATTAGATGGCGTTTCGCTGAATAAGTCCAGTATATTCTTAGGGAGTAACTTATGCTTGACCTTGAACATGAATATTGCTATATCTTGATGACGCTTATTATATAAGGAAGTAAGATTAGCGCGTTTTAATGACTTGTTATGAGACAAATTCCAATTACAGAAAACCGCCGAGGCCTCTTTCGTTCACGCGTTCCAGTTTCTTTCTATCCGACGCCTTACAAAAATGCCAGACTGGGCTGCAGTATGTAAGCTGGGGTAAAATCGCTGTCTTGTATATCTGAAGTTTGGCTTCGGTAGGGATCAGTTTCCTGAGCCTTATTAAAACACCAATCAACCTACTTGCTTTTTTTACAAATGGTTAAAATAGGTTCTGAGAAATGCAGATCTTTGTCTACAGTGAAACCTAATAATTTAAGTCCCTCAGGGATGTTAATGAGATGGCCATTTATGTCTCACGTCAGCTGAGACGGCTTATGTTCACTTCCGATAATCATGGCTTGATATTTGTTCAAGATGCCAACCAAATGGTTCTCTTTGTACCATGCCGAACTTTTTTCCCCATCATACTTGATCCTCTCCATAAGGAAATTTTTGTTACTATGCGCATAACAGAGTTGGTGGTCGTCAGCATACATTGAAAGACTAACTGAACGGTCCAGGTAAACGAGATCGTTTTGGTAATATAATACACTGGCCAAAACTTTAACTGACTACAGTAGTTTCCATATAAGAAGTTCTTTTAGAGGTGACAACACAATTATTTAGGAAGGCCCTTGGACTTAAAATTTAAAATGAAGGTCCGGTCCAGGTCTTATTGATTTATCTCTTGTTCTTTAGCGACAGAAATGCAGTCAATTGGAAAACTGTTTCCAAAGCTTTGCAGAAGAAACGAGTAATTTCACGACCCTGGACTATTTCTGAGATTTTTTCTTTTTTTTTTTTTTTTTTTTTCAAGGCTGGACGATGATTTTCAAATACGTTGGAGGCATTTCTTCTTTACCGACTGGTAAAGCGTTATGGAGTTCCTCCGACACATTATCAGAAAATATTACCGCTGCTTTAGATACCACTGCAACCTACCTAGGTCACTACAAAAACCGTCTCGTTCAAAGTTGGCAAACTTTTAACCCTCAAGAAGTAAGTCCGTAAAATATTTACATCACAGAGGGTTAGGCCAAATAAATCAAATACATCAATCAATCAATCAATAAACTTTATTTAAGGAGGGACGCTCATTAACCAAAGGAGTTATCTAACATGAGGCCCTCATATATAACAGAGGGTTAGGAAATCTTAGGAATGACCTGGAAAAGGAAATTTAGGAAGAAACCAATGTATTAGGCCGAGGTTTCTTCTTCACCCTGGAAACTTTAAATGCTCTGAGGATGATTAGAACCAAGGGTAGTAGTGGCCAAAGAAGAATTATACCAGAACCAAGCCGATACAATAACTTCTAGTTCAAAACTTTGCTTCCTCGAGTTTACATAGTCATATCATGTGACATACAAAGAATCGATGAAATGTTAGGGAAGGACATGGGAATTTGAGGAACGATTCTTCCAATTCTATACGCATGTACGGATGCATTAATATGAAGATGACAGACAATTTTCTTGTGTGACTTTAGGTTCGTGTAGTACTTTACGCGAATGGAGCAGAGGTTATGTTTATGAAGTTCAATGCCAGAGGGACAACTAACATTGACTGGTTTTCACAACATAATCTACTTCAGTCACCGTGGAGGGATCTTAAGAACGCGGTGAACATTTTTCCCTTTCGTATTAGTGGCCATCACGGGACACGCAACTTTGAAATAACTGCCAACTACGGGGGATGTAATAAAGACGCTGGGTGGATGGTGATCACTGGACCTTACTGTAACTGGGAGAACCTTTATGCTGTTCCAGGAATACTCTACAGCAAGAAAACTCACAAAATCACATGGAATGATTCCCAAGGTAGAAATTACTTTAAGATTCCCAGAAAAAAAAAAACACCCGTTATTGTTTTGTTTGTTTGTTTGTTTGTTTGTTATAAAAACAGGGAAATAACAAGGGAACTTCTGGGCAGAACTTATCGAATGGTTTATTTGTTATTCTTTTATTGTTTGAATTAAAACAGCATGGAATAACTATTTTCATTTTGTTTTTGTGTAATAATCGTAGCTTAACCTAATCCAGTCGACTCTCCCTCGGGTTATAATAATAATAGTAATAATAATAATAATAATAATAATAATAATCAGTTTAATTACTCTTTTTGTAGCTTACAGCTAAATTACAAGAGTGATCAGGATACAAATCATATCTATACAATAACATGAAACACGTGTCTTATTTCTCAGTTTCTTTTATTCCTCCAGTGTCTTTATTTCTCCAGTGTCTTCTATATTCTCTCTCTTCTTTTATTTCTTCAGTGTCTTTTATTTCTCCATAAATCGGGGGCTCAACAGTGATAATTTAGGACACCTTTTTAACTCTTTTTTCTTCTGGGTGTCTGACTTAAATTCATTGCAAATGTGATATTCTGAGGCAAAATCTCAATTGGAAATTGAAAGGATAAAATGTAGGTCATTCAGGAAAGATTACTTTTATCCTCAGCTTTTTATTTGTCTTCTTCTCCCTCTATCTCTAAAAGTGAATTAGGTATTTTGGCAATCGTTTATTTATTGAAATCTCAAGGAATAGTTTACTATGTTTTATTTACTTGTGAATATCTTTTATTTTCATTTCTCAAGCTGACGTCGGAAGCGCTGAGGCTATGATTGTCTATGTTCGTTGAAGACCTAGGAGGCCATTTAATGAATAGTCTGAATAAAGTGTTGTGAAGTAAAAATTCTGCTGTGGCTTAAATACTGGAATGTCGCTTGTGCGGCGAACGCCATATACCCGAATCCAAAAACGAAGCTAGTAAAGATGCGTTTAAAGATCCAAACCGAAAAAGAAATAAATATGATACTCATCTTGAGACAGGGACCTAACCTGCTAAAGTTTCCGAAATCTCTATACACTCGGCGCTAACCTGCTGACGAATTGGAGGAACTTGGAGAGATCAATTAAAGTGCCAGACTGGTAACTAGGTGGTGTTCAAGAAAAACTGGCTCGTTGCTTCCTCTCCGCTCTCCTCTCTGCTCGAAACACTTTTCGTCATTAGAATTTGGCGCAAGTTCGTCTGGTAAATATTCTTTGACCGAAAGCCAAATTAACTCGCTCACATCAGCCCGCTTCATGGCCTTTATTCTTTTCGATACCAGTAACTTCTTCCAGGCTGCGTTTTGCTCTCTCAAAGGAACTACAATTTCAGGGTGTTAGAAGCGTCATTCTTAACTTAAGGAGAACTTGTAACTCAGGATCAAGTTGCTGTTGATTTCCCTTCCGCTCGCACTGATGAATCGTTCTCACGACGAGCCTTCTTCGCAATTTTCTCAACTTTAGCATCGTTACTTTCAGAAAAACTTTGAGCAAAAACTGGCTAGCCTAGATTAGATCACATTAAGTTTGTTATTAAAGAGCTGACAAACTTTGGAATAGCAATCTGATTGCTTGATTAACAGATGAAACGAGATGGATCCACTCTTATACAACATCTCCTGTTACGTCCGCGGAGCGAGATGCTGGAAGTTCGTCCATGTTAAATTTAACTGTCTGTGTTGAGGCTTTCAAAGACCCGAAGGACAAACACTCAATTACGCAACACCAGTGTATCGTTATTAAAATAACTTAACACTTAAGAGACATACCAAAACATCCCCTAATGAACACAAAATGCCCCTAACAACTTGCAGAAAGCAAATTTCTATTCTACTTCGTTACGAAGCTATTTAGATATTCTTGTAGTTTTGTTTAATCATACAGTGTTATGGTACTGTTGTTGTGTTAATTATTAAGTGAGATGGCCTTGAAATTTCAAAAAAACTTTGTAAAAGTTGATTACGGTGGGTACCTTTAAATTAGCAACGGTAATAAGTTTAAAAATGAAGAAATTTTCCTCCTTGCAGCCTCTTTTCAGCAAAACTAGCCATAATGACGGAGTTTAAACGCTGAGGTAGTCTGTAAAAGTCGAATATTTAAATTTTACTCATATCTATTAAATACTTTGCATTGACTTCTCTTTCAACAAAATGGTACCATAAAAGGTAAACAGAAAGAACTCCCGACAACAATTGGCCTAAAAGTTAACAGGAAGTTAATTGAAGCTAATCTCACGCTAGGTTTAACTGGAAAAAATCGTTTTAACAACTCCAAAGCAGGTATCTCTAGCTAGGGCTTCTTCGTGTCTGTCGCTCGGATCTGTTTTCTGTTACTGGAACCGTGCGGAATGATACCAGAGATTATCTGATCACAAGGTTAGTTATTCAAGTATGTTGTATACAAATGAAAACTGAGAAATGGATTATTTCATCCTTTCAAGAATTTAAATAGGCCTTAAAAAGCCTTATTTTGTTTTTAGATCAGACATGGTTTGCTGTTACTCTATTTTGAAGATTAAATGAATGTAACCGGGGAAATTACAATTTATCGACTTCAAGTTTCGTTCTTTTGTTCAAACTGTGTAGTGAGCATGGGTTTTCGTTGTTACACGCTGTCCCAGAGAAAGGATCGCGGGAGCTTTTTCATTCTTAACATACGAATTACACTAAGTCAAGAACGAGAAAAACAATAAAAAGAATAGGTTTATGAGGCGGCATTTTACTGCCGTGACGTATTCTCTGTCTACTTCACTCTTAAAGGGACACTCACGGTTTGACATGCGCAGTAGCATACATTCTCTCCGAGACTTGTCATGCTCGACCGCCATTATGGAAATATCGGTGAGTTGAAGAATTCTGCATATATTTTGCATTTAAATCAAGTTTATCCAAAGCAAATGCTCACGGAAGTGAATTTCTTTTACTGAGGAACCTTCGGTGATCTTTTGTAAATGTAAAAGCGCTTGTACGACGAAGCGCAAAGAAAGTTCTCGTGGGTGGCTGTGCAAAGGGAGAAACGTGCTGTGTACAGGTGAATGTATACGTGGAACAAGCAATAAACCTTGCAGAAACAGGGTATGCTTATCAAGTTGAATACATGCATATAAAGTTGTATACATTCACTTCTTTTGTGGCTTGAATGTCCAAAAAGCGTATGAAATAGTTTGTGTATTCCCTTTATTCAGGATTCGAACGAGCAGTCGTCATCTGCCTATAATTATGAACGCTAGCGATTTATGAAAGCCGAAGAGTTCGCCCGAGGCTTGCCTGTATTCCAATTATAATGTGCGGTAGAATAAACATCTGTCTTGTAAATGCTACAAATGCATGTGATATCTAGCATTATTTTAATTCGCTATAGGTAAAATCGCTGTCACTGAAAGACTCATAACCTGCTTCAAATTTTGCCTGCAGGCACAACTTAAATGTCTTTTTTTCCACATAAATACGCTTATGGTTTCTCAGTCACGCTCTCCTGTCTCCCCCTCTGTCTTCAACCTTTCGTTTCCGCCCTGGGTTGATGCGTTTACCGCCATGTCCGTATCCTCCTCTAGACGCCACTTTGAATTTGTGAATGCAACTTGAAAAAGTAAGGCTGACTTTTTCAAGTTTCGATCCGCTACACGAGCATGCGTAGACCGTGACTGTGTCCGTTTAACTTTTCCGCGAGTTTTGTTTCAACTGTCACTCTGTCGTCTTTTATTGCATTTGAAAGCAGACTTAATGGCCGTTCTTCTTCTAATGGCCCGTGTCTGTCTGGGTTATTTTCTGGCAATGTGTTAAATTCCCTTTAGCTTCTCTTTCGAAGGAGTATGCGACTGGCAGGGTGAAGAAAATTCACTTGGTGGATTCATAACAGATATAGGAAGGACAAGATATATGTAAACACTGCTTGGTTAGCGCACGATGTTGAAAATCGGCTTTGGTCATGGGTGGCGACTGAGAATTTACCAAACGCGACGGATCACCATTTCGAGCCTCAGTTTATTCGCCACCAATAAAATGGTTAAAAAAAAATTACAGAATAAATAAATAAAATTTGTGTTGAATGTGGAAAAGGTAAACATAAATTTCAGTTCGAAGCGAAGGCCAATGGGGACAACTTTAACCCCTGTATATCCCGCCAAAACGAAGACCTCCAGCGATTCGATTTCAGGGTTTGGCAATGTTATGTATCAATGTTATGTTATAAAACAAATGGTAAACACCACAGCGTACACTATTGAGTTATGGATGCACTTGGGAGGTTTCCTAAGCACTCAAGAAGCTAGAGTCGCTCTCGGCTATCGCCTCGAGCGACTCTTACGCTTTTTTCGTCTTTAGCAACCTCCTGCGTGCATCCATAACTCAATAGTGTACACTGTGGTGTTTACCATTTGTTAAGTTGAGTGTACCTTAGAAAGCCAAAATTTCTCAACAGACTTCAAATTACTCTTTGGGGCCTATTTCGACTACATTTCATAAAATCTCACGCATTAAAATTAGGAAAATATTACACAAGAAACATACATCTGTAATTCATTCTCCTCTTTCAGTTTCCAATATCGGCTTCCCGTGTAGTTGAGAAAATGATGGCGTGTGAAAACAAATCACTGACAGCCGTAAGTTTGATCAAGACTTAAAGTATGTCTACAGTCCGGCCACCCACGCCATGTAAGCGAACCGACGCTGTGCTCCAAAGCTGGAAATCTATCGTTGCCCTACGGTCAAAATCTGCCCTTAGATCTCGATTTAATCGCTTAACAAAGGAATGACCCAGAAAATAATGTCTAATGTATGATTTAGTTACGAGTAACATCTATTTTTCTTAGAAGTGATCTTTCCCTTTTTCGCTGGGTGTTTTAAATTTCGATTAGAATACAATTCTTTATAGATTAAAACCCGTGGAATTATTTTATTAAGAAGTGGGTGAATAGAAAGCTCTTTAGATGATGCTCGGTTTTTGATTCAGATCACTCATAAGCTGTGCTTAAAATAACTTTACTAATGGCATTGTGTAAACTACGATAGAACACTGGAGCCGTCCGTTTTTTAAAAATAGCCTTTTAAGGCTACTTTATAATATTGCCAACTACAGGTTCACGATGAATTGTGTCTTTTAAATTGCTAACCAAAGCATCCTAGCAGTTTCTATTAAAACTAATATCTTTCTTTGGTGATTAGTTCCTAAAAGCACCTGTTGTAAGACTGATATAGGTTCTCAATACACTTTTGTCCGCGAAATGAGTCTATTTAATTGCGATCAAAAATGTTTTCAATTTCTCAGAGAAAATTTGGCTGGACAAAAAAAAAAATTTAAGAATGCAGAAGGAGCCGACATAGAGAAATGCTCAAGTTGAAATTTTGTCGGTTTTTTTTTTTTTCGTTCAGTTGCAAATCTCAGTCAAGTCCTCAACACGGTACGCAACGTTTTGACTCTCACGCAAGCGCGACGTTTTGAGTGATGAGCACAAGGCATGGTGTAATGGCAGATGAAAAGTTTCTTACGATGCAAAATCGGCACAGATACTGTACACAATACGCTATAAACGCACACAAAAACACAGAGCGTTTGGATAGACCCACTCTAAGAGATGTCCAGCGTTTTCAAAACGGATTGTTCCGCGAACCTTATTGGAGATCTCTTTAGGAGCGAACAGTTAGAAGTTAACCTTTCGTCGAGAAACATGTTATTTAATGCTAATCGAGGGAAGCATAAACTCAAATCTCATCGTGTATGTAGACGTGATCGTAAACCAAGCAGAATACCAGTTCCAAGTTTGAAAAAAGTTCAACTAACAAGAGCAGAAAGTGAAGGTGTAGTCTGATTGTCCGGGTGAGTGTAGTCCTGAGAAGGACTGTTGTCGGTGGTAGTGACTGACGTCTCGACAACCTGTGCGGAAGTCATCATCAGAGTCAAGTGAATGATTGTTGTCAGTAGAATGTTCTTATTCCAGTTCTTGTGAAATGATCGGTTGGTTTTGCTGTGATGTTATTGGCTGTAAGACTCAGGTGACGTAAGTCGGTCGTGATTGGTCTGTTTCGATCTGTCGGTAAAGTTAGGTCGTTCTTTCTCGGTCGTTTGTGATGTTTATGTCGTGAATGAGTCGTTTGTATGGAGCGGGTAGTTGTTGACATCTGTTTAGGGGAGTCTGTTCTAAGTTAGTAAACCAGCTTCCAAGAGTCAGTCGTTGAAAATAGTCAGTGCTGTAGGTTAGGCATTGCGCAGAGTCCCAGTCAATGTTGTGGTTGGTAAGTCGATGGTGTTCAGCAATGTGATTGCTGACATCACCTTTCCTCGTCGCCCGTCTGTGTTCAGTCAGTCTTGTTGTGAGGTTTCTGCCAGTCTCACCGATGTAGGAGGCTTGGCAGTCGGAACAATTGATCTTATAAATCGTTCCCTGTCTGTTCCTCAGTTCGTCTTTGTCTTTAATGTTGGTTAGTAACTTACGTAGTGTGGTGATGGGTTTGTGGGCGACGCGGATATTGAAGGGTAGTAAGATGCGCGAGATGTTTTCAGACATGCTTTTTATGTAAGGTATGGTTGCTGTAGTCGTAGGGGTTGCGGTGTCGTTTGTTTCGGTAGTGGTAGTGGGTCGGCGAGTGTTTCGCTCTCCCGCATACCAACTATCCAAGTACCTGACGACAATACTACAACCGCTAACCGACAAATCCAGACATAAACTACAATCCACTGAAGACTTCATTAACGCTACCAAGACTGTTCAGATACCTGACGACTACAAACTAGTGTCATTTGATGTGAAATCACTGTTCACAAGTATTCCACTTCAATTGGCATTACAATGCACTGAGACTGCAATCCGACAATCTACCGACCCACTACCGCTACCGACAGACGACATTATGGACTTGCTAAACATTTGCCTAACGTCTACTTACTTTCAGTACAACGGTAAACACTACAAACAGTTACACGGCACTGCCATGGGGTCTCCAGTTTCTGTTGTTCTAGCAGAAATTGTGATGCAGAACATCGAGGAACGCGCCCTTTCGACTTGCCGACAAACGATACCGCTTTGGTTACGCTACGTTGACGACACCTTCACCGCCGTTCGACACGACGAAATTGACGCATTCCACCGCCACCTTAATGAACAAAACAGTGACATACAGTTTACCAGAGAAGTCGAAGAAAATGGCAAACTTCCTTTTTTAGACTGCCTGGTAAGCCACAACGACAACTCATTACGGACGACAGTTTACAGGAAACCGACACACACCGACAGATTACTAGACGAGTCATCCTACAACCCTACATCACACAAAGCCACAACTATCAGAGCTCTAACACGACGCGCACAACTGGTATGCGACTCCACAGACAGCTTATCCGACGAGAACAAATACCTTCACCGTGTTTTTACGAAGAACAACTACAACAACAACTTCATCCGACGATTAACAATAACGCACAAGGGATCAGCTCAGACCTTGAACGATTACACATTTCTTGTTAAAGCACTAACCCAAACACTTTTATAAGATTTACATAAATTAACAACAATGCAGAAGATTCGTGTGGGTGGAACGCAAGGGCGCCAGACAAATTAAGTACGTTCCTCAATGGAAGTCAGACAAGACGGTCACATTCTGGAGAGTAATCGCGATAGCTTTCACCTCAATAGCTTTTGACAATTTGAATTCATGCAATAACTTAATGCTAATAACAAATGAATGACTAAGTCACACTGAACTAACTAAACACTTTATAATATACCATTTAAGAGCAAATGTTACCAACGGTCAAACATTTGGTGGCAACAGCCCAATAATCGATTCGGCTCATATTCTCAAGTTAGGTAGGCCTTATGGTGAAACAAATTACTCTATACTTCGTTTGGCTAAATATCGATTTATTTTCGAGAAAATCGATAATAACTGAAGTTCGACCAAATGCCGCTTTTAAAGCTCAAAATTTCAGACGAATCTCGGAGCGTCGCGCCATGAATTGAAAACACTTGGACCAATAAAAACTACCAAATCTTGAAAAACAACATCAATACATATGTTGACAGCGATTTGAGCAATTCTTGATCATTTATGTACACAATCTAATTGAATTTAACCGACCTTCTTCTAACAAGATTAAAAATAGGTCAAAAGTAACTCGTTATTTAGCTATGTGCTATACAAAATAATCCACAGAAAATCTGGCTTTTGGAAGGCGAAGTGAGGTTTTTTTCGATCTCCAAAGGATTTTTTGGGGAAATGATTCAGTGCGATTTAATCAAATTTTAAAGTTGGATAAAATGAGCTGATTTGACGGTACTATCAGTTCAATAAATCAATCAATCAATCATTTTATTTAATAATGCAGGTTGTAAGGAAGGGGGCAGCCATAAGGCTGATGTGGATCTACAACAAACTAATAAAATGTAAAACTAAAATAATTCATAAAGTCACCCTATGGTATTTAAATATTCAATATGAATCATTGTAATAAAGTTCATTAGCAAACAAGTCACGAATTAATTCAAAAATTTACATGCAATGTAATAAACTCAAAATAATACAAAATCTCTGTCTTTCATAGCAATCATAGGCGCTTCAAAAGAGAAGCTATTTATGTTCTGTGAGAGCTTACGTAAAATATTTTTAAAACTGTCTTTTTGAATGTTCACATGAAAATTTGCCACCCTAGCAATAAAATTCCAGATTACAGGTCCTCTGTATTGTGCTGATTCCTTTCCCACTTTGTAGTTCACTCTAGGGATTTCAACCTGTAACCCTCCTGTACGTGATGGTCTGTTGCGTAACTTCAAATTAAAAAGGGCATATAAGATTTTGTCATTTAAAACATCGTGCATCAGAAGAAGGAGTCTTCTTTTATATATGTAAGAAATTGGCAACCAATTTAACTGTTCAAGACTTTTATCCTGATGGATAACTCGTGCAGGTTTTGCATGAATAGGGTTTAAGGATTCCATAATAGAATAACTGCAGTTTCCCCACACCACAATACCATACGATACCGCAGGTACAATAGATTTAAAGTAAATTTCCTCCAGCGCTTTCACAGGAAGTTCTTCATTCTTTTTAATGCGCCCACTTTCTGTGCACAAGATTTTTTTACATGGTCCACATGCAATGCCCATGTAAGCCTATTGTCAATGCTTAATCCCAAACAAGTAGTGTTATTAACAACCTTAATAAAATTATTTCCGAAGCATATTGGAGGAGCAGGACCAATGAAGCCCGATTTGCTAAGGATCATAACTTCAGACTTTACAGGATGAATACAAAGTTTATTCATTGTACTCCAAAGCAGAAGTTGCTCGAGAATGTTATTTAATTGTGAGCAGACCTGATCAAAGTTCTTCCTCACACAATATAATGTCGTATCATCTGCATACAGGAACGAGTCTCCAGATGTAATAGCATTAGGGAGGTCATTGACGTAGATAGTATAAAGCCTTGGACCCAGGAGGGATCCTTGGGGAACACCATATTTCACTTCATCCAAGTTAGAAGAGTGGTCATTTACCACAGTGTATTGAAATCTGTCTTTCAAATAATCGATCAGCCACTCATGGAGATTCCCACTTAATCCAATAGCTTGGAGTTTTAATGACAAAATGTTGTGTGAGATGCTATCAAAAGCTTTCTTAGTCAATAAATATTGCACCCACAATCATACCTTTATCCATAATCATCTTCCAGGTATCTGTCATTTTTAGTAACATACCTCAGTCTGATGATAGTCCTTTTGTAAAGCCCCACTGTGAAGGACTTTTTAGAGAGGAGTTACTTACGTGCTCATCAATTATATTACAGACCTGATGTTCCAGTAATTTACTTGGGATACATAGCAAGGATATAGGTCTATAGTTGGCAATGTCAGTTCTATTTCCCTTTTTAAAGATAGGGGTAACCTTTGCTCTTTTCCATGAAATGGGAACAGTTCTTGTGACAAAGCTGCGCTTGAAGATATTTTCCAAGCCATTAATAATTGTAGGACCGGCTAGAGAAATAATTGTACTTGATATACCATCAGGGCCTGCTGCTTTGTTGCTTTTGATATTGTTAAGACTTTTGAAAATATTTTCAGAATCCAGAACCAAAGAGTTGCAGGAAGATGCTGAGACTCTATAAATATGTTGTATATCGGTTTGGTTTGGGATGTTAGGGAGGTTTTCTGCGACATCTCTGCCAATATTTACAAAATATTGGTTAAATAAGTCAGCCTTCATGTCATCATCTAAAACCTCCAAACTGTTTTCATCTTTGACTGGTCCAATTCTAGAGGACTTCTGGCTACCAGATATGCTATGTATAATTTTCCAGAACATACTTGAGTTATTGGCTTTATCAAACTTTTCCTTCCAATATTCAGTTTCTGCAGATCTTAATAAAGCAGTGACTTGATTTCGAGCGGATTTATATTCCTCCCAGTATTGCTTGGTATTTAGCGTACCATCACAGAGTTTTAAGAGTTTATACCGCTTATTCATGGCTTTACGTATTTCACTGTTCATCCATGGGAGTGAATGCCGTCTAATTTTAACTAGGTGTTTTGTAACATGGCGATCAACAGCATCTTTAAACATTGTTTCCCAGGCCCATGTAATGTCGTCTATTTCATCAGAAATAGAACAAATCCACCATGGTGCGGTTTCAAGGTCGCTCTGAAGAGATTTTGGGTCTTCCTTAACTCCTTTGAAGTTCTTGAAGTATTTTATTACTGGAGGGGAATTGCGTGACTTTGCCAACTTAAAGGAAATGTAAATAAATTTGTGGTCGGCGATGCAGAAATCGATAACACCAGCACTATTAACCTTTGGCATGTTGTTTGTGCAAATTAGATCTATGATTTTACTGGAATGTTCTTTTACTCTGGTAGGATTCTTAATAACATTTTTAAAATTAACGAGTTGCAGGACGTCTTTAAACTTTTTGCCTTTTCCAGAGTTGTCTAGCATATTCGAATTGAAGTCCCCGGTGATGATGACATTTTTCCTGCTCGCAGAGATTTTCTCAAGAATTGGAAGAAATTTATCGGAGAAACCCTCAGAGTTTGGAGGACGATATATACAGCCAACAAGAAGTCTTTGAGATTTGACTTTGAGTTCCAGCCACGTTGCTTCGATGTCGCAATTATCATATTTTGTAATTGAAATACAATCTAAGGAATCTTTAAAATAAAACGCAACTCCGCCGCCGATTTTTCTGAGGCGATCCTTTCTTTGAAGCTGGTATCCTTGAATAGTGATTCCATAGCTCTCTACGGTTGGAGGCAAATGAGTTTCTGAGACAGCTAGAACATCTAGGCCAGTATGAAATAACAGGAATTTAACTTGCGACAAATGTTTATTTGTTTATTTGTTTAGTTGTATAGTTCCAAAATGTTCACATTCACACACAAACTCAATTGTTTCGCATTTTACACCCAATCTGCTGCTTATTTAACATAATATCATTATACCGTCCATATTGCTGTATCACAAAAGGGGATTGCAGTCCTAAAATTGTTGCATTGCTTCCTCAATACCAATAGAACTTGGCAGATAGTCAACACATCCTGATAATGCTTGTTTATAAAGCTTATCTTAGGGTTTTTCTATTCCCATTTCGTTGAAATACTTCGCGTAAGAGATCTCTGTTTAATTATGAGTCTACAACCGAACCGTGAACCAAATGTAAGCGGAATGTTGGTAGTTCAGAACATGTTTCTCGTGTGCAGAATAACGCTAATTAATTCAAACTGAGGTCTACTGAAATAAAACGCAAAAGTAAAACATTGGACTAGGAAGCACGTGGTTACACGTCGTGTTTTACATATACGAAACAGGAGCAAATAATATCTTACTCCGATCATAATTTAATGTATCATAATTGAATATTTTATGGTACTTCGGGGGATAAAGCTCATTTTAGGACAAAAAAAGAGCGAAGGATCTTCAAAGGGCATAGCCCATCATACATCACTGCAGATGTGCGACAAAGAGAAGTGTAGTGTTTGAATATTTGTTTATTTAAAAAGAAAGAAAGTTTTAAGAAAGTTTAATAAGGGTCAAACCTGGAAAACCACAACTTTCGCTGAAATGTTTGTAAAAGCCAACATTCAACAGCTTTATATTTAAACTACTTCTTCTCCAGAGGCTACTGTGCCTTGTTAAGTTACTCGTGCCGGTAGTAAGACTACGACCCAGGTAGAACGTTTACGTTTTTCACCCACCTTTTACCAGCAGCGGTCCGAAAAAAGCTCACATCTGGATAATAAAACAATTTCTGTGTATCTCGGAACTCCAGAAACTCTGCGCTTTGAGTAATCATTGCACCTGCTGACACTCGAATACTTGCATTTTGGAAACAGTACAGTGGCTTTGAAAAATCAACTCAACTAGTTAGTTATTTAGTATTCTTGCCCAAGAAGGTAGCCAAGTATTGATCTATCCCCCTCAAATATGGTCGGGTCCAAAGCCATTAATGCATTATATGGCGAAATATTATAGAGAGTGGCTGATGCATAATAAAAAATTTAACATAAGCCTGTTGTCTGGTCAGACCAGAATGTTCAGGCCCATCGCGAAAAGATTGAAATCTAGATTTAACCAGAAAAAAGAAAGTAAACAAACCCATGTTGTGCCTATCTCCTTAAATCCTTCCTTCCAAGATAATAAATTTAAGAAGTGAATGACTACTTCTTATAGAAGTCCAAAGCCAATCAATGCATCATATAACGATATATTATCGAGCATGGTTTGATATATCAGAAGAAACTCTGCGCCTCGAACTAGTGCCGCTCGTTCACCCCAAACCAAGCTTTGCACTAAGCGAGGGACAAATTGTCATGGAATGTATGTCAGCAAGAGGAGAGAATATGGCTGCTAGGCTAAGAAATAGGTGAACTTCGTCTTTTGGCCCGGAAAAACCGACACTAGCGAAATTGCTCTCAATCCGCCTTGAACAGGAAACAAGAGGTATAATTACTGTTTCCCGTTTTCTGGATCGTCTTTCGAAGTCACAGTGTACTCATACTATTGTTTTGAACGAGCAGCTGATATCCTTATGAGGGGAACGACACGCAATGCTTTTGCAGAGCTCACATCTTTTCTCTACAATTCATTTTAGTAGTAAACGAAACTGCCAGTTTCAAGGTAATTTCTGTAATTAATGAAACATTAAAATAGTAAGGAAGAGGGAACAAACGATCCGATTTTTCAGCGTCTTAAAAAATTCTTGTAAACTATTTTAAATCCTTACCTCTACTCGAGACAATTATCATCTCGACCGGTTCCTTCTTTCATAAAGTAAGCACCAAGAGTTTCTATAGATACTCAGTGTGGTTTTTAGCGATTAACGATAAAAACACCCCTCTGAGTTTTATTTGGTAGGTTTTACTGTAACTCATTTTGAATAGTACACACCGCCAACGGAAGAAAATTTGGTAAGAGTGCAGGGAAGTTGAAACCTTATCAACGGTAAAATACAGCAGCATTGTAGAAGGCAGAGGTTTTTTAATCACCGAACTAGGTTTATCTCTCGTTCTTTTTGTCCTAAAATGAGCTTTATCAACCTAAACAATAATTTACAAAATAAAAATATGAACTCAATAAGGATCGGAGTTAAATAATTGCTTGGTCCTGTTTCCTTTTATGTAACACTCGACATTAGTTCCTGTAGCCACGTGCGTCACAGTCCAAAGTTGTATTTTTGCGGAGTTGTCGATTTCTGTAGACCCCGATTTTGAATTAATTAGCGTTATTCCGCACACGAGAAACATGTTTCTGAACTAGCAACATTTCGCCAACATTTGGTTCGCGGTTTAGTTAAAGACTTATGTTTAAACAAAGATCTCTCACGTGAAGTAATTACAGCCTCCTTTTCAACGAAATGGAAAGAGAGAAACCCTGAGATACGCTTTGTAAACAATCATCAGGATGTGTTGACTATCCTGCCAAGTTATAACGCTACTGTGGGAGCAATGCAACAATTTCAGGACTCTAATCCCCTTTTGTGGTACAGCATTATGGATAGTAACACGATATTATGTTAAATAAGCTGTAGATTGGATGTAAAATGCGAAACAATCGAGTTTGCGTGTGAATGTGAACGTAACATTTTCGAATAACCGACGGCATCGTCAAATCAGCTCATTTTTATCCAAATTTAATATCTGATTAAATCGCACTGAATAATTTCCCCAAAAAATCCTTTGGAGATAGGAAAGAACCACACTTGGCCTTCCAAAAGCTAGATTTTCAGTGGATTATTTTGTATAGCACATCGTTAAATAACGGGTTACTTTTGACCTATTTTTAATCTTGTTAGAAGAGGGTCGGATAAACTTCAATTACGTTGTGTAAATAAATGATCAAGAATTGCTGAAATTGCTTTCCAATTATGTATTGATGTTGTTTTTCAAGATTTTGTAATTTTTATCGGTCCAATTGTTTTCAATTCGTGGCGCGACGCTCTGAGATTCGTCTGAAATTTTGAGCCTCCAAAGCGGCATTTGGACGAAATTCAGCTCTGTCGATTTTCTCGAAAATAAATCGATATTGAGCCAAACGAAGTATGCAGTGCTTTGTTTCACTACAAGGCCTACCTAACTTGAGAATATGAGCCGAATCGATTTTTCGGCTGTTGCCACCATATTTTGAAAATGTTCGCTTTTTGACCACATTTCCTCTTAAAGACCAAACCTCAGCAGATATTGTGAGGAAACAACTTAAGGATCTAAGCCTAAAAGTACACACCACCATCCAGCCTGTGTTTGTCAGCCGAAAAATTGAACAAGAATGAATTGTGAAGGAACCAAAACGACCGATTGTAAATCAGCAGTATGTTGTTTACGGTTTTCAATGTGACCTGTGTGATTCGGTTATGTAGGTTACACACGCGGACATTTACGTAATCGTGTAAAAGGAGATAAACAGCAATCCTCCACCATTGCCAAATACTACAAGAACATGCACGGGACAATGCCCCAAAGCCTGCCAAAGCATTTCAAAGTGCTTAAGAAATGCAGAAACAAATTTGACTGCTTAGTGTACGAAATGATTTTTAGAAGAGCGTTAAAGCCAAACCTCAACTTGCAATCAGACTCCATTCGTGCGAAAGTATTCTTATAATATTCTTATGATCTTTGCACCCTCTTATGTTAATTCTACGCACCAACAACGCTTTATATGTTGCAATTTGCATGATCTTTTACATTATCCTTTGTAATGGAGTCATGACTACTCCGAAAAGTCTACGGATTTTATCGTTCGTTTTTACAGTTTTATGTCTTAAGAAGTCTCTTTTGATACTATTTTACTTTAAGGAGTCTTTTTTTTCCGCGCAAGCTTCTAATTATAATCAAACTATTATTGGTATAATCTACATGTAAACTACAGGTCGGTAACTTTGCAATTATCCTTTACCCTCGCGACTCCCAATAAATGATGGCTGCCATACTGCTTTATAATGTAAAACTGGGGAAAGGTCGTTGATTTACTTCAATCTCTAGGACTATGTACTGATTCCCAACATGTACTGATGTTACATTTCAGGCCTTTGTTTGTTTTCTATTTGTCATGTGGAGAAAATTTCATGTTTTCGTAAGCCAATATTTGACCGGATCTAATAGAAATAATGGAGCAGTGGAGAGAAACACTCAATTCCGTCTTGTTTTTCTTCCTACACTACTTTCGTGCTTTAGCCGCTTCCTGCGTGCTTTACAAAAGAACAGAGCACGGTAAAGGCTTATCTATTTGTTGAACAAAGCCTCTGTATCGTTTTTACGAGCGGTTTTAATATAGTTTTCGTGCCGGGGCGAGTTCGGAACAACTAATTACCACCGTGTCTATATCTTATTGAGTGAGTGGTGAATCATTTGCATATCGGAGTCTCCATAAGAGGGTTTAAAACGCTCATAACAGCACAACTCCAGGAGAAAAAAAATGTTATGCAGTGAAGTCTTTAATTGAATTTATCATTTCTTCTGTTCAACTTGTCTATTGAACATATCTTTCTACCTCTTAGTTCTTGGAAGATTCTGGTACCTATAAAGTTTTTATAACCACTTTGTTACGATTCAAATTATTTATGTCATAAAAGGTATAAGCTGCGAATAAAACTTAACGTATGAATAAAAAAGAAAACTAAAAACAGCTGGTGTAGCCACATCCTTTATTCATGAGTTCAAATTCAGGACATAGGGGTAAACAATGGGCATCAGCAATCGGAAACAAGGTGTGACTTTTAAAAATAAACTTCAAATTAACTAGTAAACTAAACAAAAGTAGAAATATGATGTGCGAAGAATCATATGGATACACATTCATTTATATTTTCATCATTCTATGTTATAATTAAGTACGCTGCATGGAGTATGAGGGAAAATCAGAGGCTGACAGAAATCTATTTTTGAACTAGTCAATACAGGCCCGAATCAGCAAGTGAAGTAAAAGTATTAGGAAATTTGCAATGCACGCTCTTATTCCAAAAACTCAGCTCCACTGCTGTCCCGCCTTCTTCATTGCTTTTCTGGTGGTAAAAAACATTTAGCTCCAACTTTCCTCTGACGTTAAACTGGAATCGTTAGATTCTCATTCCTACCTAAACAGATTTACAGGGCATTAGATGTATTTCTAAGCAGGATCTGAAAGATGCCCTTAAATTTTGATGAAGAAAGAGTCATTGTTTCTGACTTTTAATCAGTCATAGGAACAATATTGTAAATATCTGTAAAGGAAAATTAAACACTCGTTTATCTGGCTGCGAATATCAGGTAAAACAATTTATTTTATGCTTAAGTTAGACTTATTTATCGAACAAAAGAGATGAATGAACTCTCAAAGAGTCTCGGTACGGAGAAGCGAAAACACCGCGACCTAATAAAATTTGTAAAAGTATAACAACAGGAATAAGCTGAAAGTCACCTGAGAAGCATATCAAATAGCTTATACTGTTTTCAATGTGGCGATTTCCTTGCACCTGCTTAATTACCTAGTGATGCAGTAGAAATGAAACAAACATTAATTCTTTTTAATCATAAACTCCTTGACGGTAGAGAATACCCATGCATCTCTGTATAATATTTCTTCTTTGCGCCGTTGTGTACGGCATTGGCCGCATTTCAGAATCAGATCTGAGAGCTGTAAACTTTGCCGACAAGATAGAAGGAAAAAAACTGAACGGAAGCCTGATGAGAGAAATAGAAGTGGATTCGGAAAGTTCCTGTCAGCTTGAGTGTGTGGATGAAGAGCGATGTCAGTCTTACAACTTTGGAACCATAAAGGGCGACTCAGAGAAATTCAAGTGTCAGCTAAGCGCCTCAGATCGATTTGCTGCATTTGCTAACTTCACTGAGGATAACAATTTCATATACAGAGGAATAGAGGTAACCTAGGCCTGTCTTAATGTATAAGCAATGTTTGACTCAATATTTAAATATTATCATCTGAGACTGTCGCTGGATCTCTTTAAAATGTTTCTTAACTCTGATACAACAACCTTCCTCTATTTAACGAATGTCGCTAAAGTATTTTAGAATCCAAAGATTTTGCGACAATCTAAAGGGAAATTTTCTGATGTGTGCGTTGGGGAAAGAAACCCAGAAGAGCCCTAATAAAAAACAAAAACAGAAACAAAAAACAAAAAATAGGTAGACCTCAATCAAAAAAAGTTATAAACTATTTCAATTTTGCAATGAAAAGCTTGTAATCCGATTCATACAATGCGGAAAAGAAACCTTGCTCTATTTTCCACAAAAATTCTGCCATGAACATTCCGGCATTATCCTATTCGTAGATCGTCGATATATGAAAGTTTTGCCTTGTCGCAAGTTCGTGCCCTCAAAGTAAAACAAGTTCCCCCCATGAGATAAAGGAAGGTGTCAAGTTATAAAATCTTGCTACCGTCATTAGCACAAAAAAATCTGTACAATAGAGGAATAACGCAATACCTTAGCGGCTTTGCATAGTTTGTGTAGTAGTTGTGCGTAAATGAACTGCACGGTCATAAAATGGCGTGTTGCTTGAACGCGAGAAAGAGAGAGGTGTTTGATTTTGAATTGAGTGAGAATTTAAGCTCGTGCATATGGCACCGACAATGTACTGGAATTTAAGATAGATGGCTGTTATTTTTTATATATCCTATGATTTCTATCAGGTTAATTGGTATTCAGGGTAGTGTTGGAGCCGTCCCCTTCACCTGACCAAATTTTTTCTGCACAATTTGCTTTTAGGGTAAAAATGTTGCTGAATGTTCAGCGAGTATCGCTGGTACTGTTCGTTACAATGCTTTCCGAAAGGCCAGGGAATGGTGTAATGGTAAAGTTTGGCTATCAGTGGTGATTGGTTTGTTCGCTACTGAACCAGGACGTCACTGTCTCGATATTTTAAAATCAGGTGAGTTTGAGATTAAGCGAGTCAACCATTTGAAAGAAACTGTATGTAAGATAATAACATGTCCTTGATAAGAAAAAGATAAGCGCGAAGTTTCCTCTTTAATACTACATAATTTAATTTTGGTCCTATTTTAAAAATAACTACAGATCACTTTTCATTATTTCAGGTCAAAGTCGCGGTAGCGGACTTTACTGGATCGATCCAAACGGTGGTTCAAAAACTGATTCTTTCCAGGCTTATTGCGACATGGAGACCAATGGTGGAGGCTGGACACTAATTTCCACGAAAGTGTCCCCAAGCTTCCACTTTATCAAAACAGCCTTCCTAGCATCAGCTGCAGAAACTACAGATGCAGATGCATCGAGTCACATCCACCCTGACATGGGGGACTGGGAAGAGGTTATGTTCCGGTTCAGTGACGTCAACACGATCCGGGTTATTTACGACAGGAAGGCAGGCGCTCCAAATAAGGACAAAACAGACTTCGAGATGTTTTTGATGGGGACAACTTACAATGGGCTCGAGGGGAGGAATATTCACGGTTTTTACAAGTACAACCCAGCAGATCACAATAAGAAGAATCCCTCTTCTGGTTTTGTTACAATATCAAATTTGCACTTCCGTTCAGACAAGGGAATATCTGAAAGCCATGGTGGCACAGATGAGTGGATTGACATGTGGTCTCATGCTGACGCCTCGAACAACTACATCACCTCCGACGACAGCCGCGCTCTTGGTGCCAAATGTATTGCAGGCTGCTGTTACCTGAAGAAACCAATCTGGGTAATGGTGAGATAGGGAAAAAACTGTTGTTGAAAACCAGGAAAAGGTGCCGTCAAGTATCTATAAGGTGATGAGAGTTAAAAAAATTATTCTCTGCTGCCACAACTAACCAGACGTCGTTGTATTTGTAACAAGAGCTACTTAGAAGCCTTGATATAATGTTGATCATTAGTGAGGATTATAGTAATCTTGGTGTAACTGTCTAAAATAGATGTTTTTAAAGATTCAGATGTACAGATTCGTAGTGTGTTTGCTATTAACCTATGTCTTCTTCCTCCCGTGAAATACCCTCTGATTTTAGGATTCTTGGTGTCCCAACCCTTCTGATACGTTTTAAAAATTCAAAATCTCAATTTGATTTTGTTTCCTTTTGCATGTTTGTTATCAAACAAAAACACTCATTTGTTAGCCGAGACTCAACTGATTATAATATTACTGTTTCCGTTTCGTTCCACATTCAATCTGACCGAGTGATATCGTATAATGAAGCTTAGAGTTGTTTGAAATATTCAATGTCCCATCATAAATGAAAGAGACACGCATTCTTATTCCTGAAATTTTTTAACTTGTGCAGTTCTCGCGGAAATATTGCAGGGCTAGACAGTATCAAATTCAGTCAATTTGTCATGAAAGCAAAGTTTTAAATAAAAATTTGGCTGTCTCCGTTTGGACTCCGAAGACCCCGAAAGTAGCCTATAAGTACAATTACCTTCTTTTAACTATATTGATTCAAGGTTTGTTTTTTGTTCGCACTGGTTTCAACTTAATTTCTGGTCAAAACAGACTCGATCGCTTTTTCATCATGCATTCCCCACACATTCTAGTGGAAGGTTTTAGCTTCAAGGGTGACATATGTTTGGCCTTACCGTGTCTGATTGTGCTTGGTGCAATAAGAAGGTTTTGGAAACTGTTTTTTGACTCGTCACACAGAAGGAGGGAAATTTATTAGAATACCATGAGCCTCATTTTTGCATACGGTCCACAAGATGCTGTCTTTGAGTTCATCAGTTCTTGCGCTTTTGTTTCTTAATTGTCCTGTTGATATTTCTGCGATTTTACCCTCTGAAAGGCGCTATGATTCTAAGGTATGAGTTAACATGGTAGAAACTGAGAAAAGGTGGAATATTTTGTTCGCCACTTTTAAGCAGTAAAAGCTGCATCGATTTGGGCCGCAAGATTTCACGTTGCAAGAAGTGGTGCCCTCGGTTTTTTTACTTTACGGAAACTGGGCACACTGGTCTCCTTGCACTTTCACTTCCATTATCACAGAATTATGAACATATTTTGCTTAATTCTATAATTTCTTATTGAAAAAGTGTTGACTCAAACGACTCACATAGGACAAATTTTAACTGCCTGCGAAATATCTGATCATCATTTGCTATAGTGCATCTAAATATACTCAATTATCTACGGCTCGTAATGATATTTCTTAGTCAAATAGGTGAGCCTAGCTCATTCAGTTGCCAGAAAACTTTCTGGGGTGTTTTTAAGTTCGATGATATCCTTAACTGCACAGTGAGTACTACGGGCGCTGTTCGTTGTCAAAGAGGATTCTGGAATGCATTACAAAACTGGTTGTTCCTGCTTACTGCTCACCTCGCTTACTGCACATACTGCTGACGCCAGGACAGGTGTTTCTTCATATTTACTGCGGAGTTCAGATAGCGCATGCTTTCTGGCTCATTGAATTATTTAACATGTTCACCCTTATTAAAGACAAAGAATCAACCAACGTAATTGCATGAGAGATGAAAACTTTAATCGGTAAAGCTTCAGCAAATTAATTAAAAGGCTTATCTAAGAGGAAGCTAGTTATAATAGCGCCACTGATTATAATTCATGGGGGTTGATTTTAAAAGATAACGTCGTTAGAAATTAGATAATAATATGAATGCTTTATTCAACTGCATTATTACTTTCATTACCAAATAAAAGAAAACGAGAGGGATCATTAACAACCTGGCTGTTTGAAGTTGTGTTTCTTTGGTATAACGAGATATTTGCTGATAAAACAAGTATATAGCTTTCAAGTATGGTTCAATATCAGTCAATATCAACACTTTATTTACCCACGTAGCGTCAAAGAGCTCGTAGAGCTCGTTCAAAATACGTACGTGCCTCTAAGATTAAGAATTTAAAAAAACCTAATGCATACTGTCAAGACTTAATAGATTAGAAATTGCGATAACTTAAAATTAACATTAAAATTTTAGTCTGTACAATAAAATTCAGAGTCACTGTGACGGTGTCGCTACAAGGTACACACAACCAGCATTTTAACTCCAGTTTTAATGGTAGAACACAACTAGGTAAAACCTAAGTGACAGAAATTCAAAATTGTACTTAAGAAGGGAAACACATAACAAATGCAAACAAGAGAAAAGTGATAAATAATCATACATACGTTGTTGCTCGCAGTTACAGTTCGGAGCGTCTACACCGACACCGCGGAAATACGTTTTGGTGACGTCACAGTGGTCAGTGGTCATCAACATTAGGCTGCCAAGTGCTTCCATGTGTTTGTGGACTGAGTTCGATGAAAACATCGGCCTTTTACATGGTTTTAAGTCGGAAAATATCCATGATACTTCTCCTTGTTTTTTATGGTTGATCCTTTGAATGGGTTTTTAATACTAAAACCACGTCTTAACAAATAGCGGTACAGGGGAGTCATTTTGTTTGGAGTTTTGTGCTGTTTGCTGACTTTAGCTGGCCGTCGTTACGAAGTGTGATCGTGGTTCGTCAGTCGCCCTTGCCTTCAGAATTGTCAAAAACAGTGATAGTTATCCAAACAAAGCAAGAGATTAGTTCTGTAAGATAATTTTCCAGCGAGTCTGAAGACTGGTTGGATTTTTAAGTGTTATTAGCATGAAGCGACACACGTAATTATTGAGTTGTGAAAATATTCACACTCACTTTGCGCCAACGTGCGGTGCCTTTTCATTTTGGAAATCATTCGCTTGGTTGAGAATTTTTGCTTTTCTAGACTGATTTTTCGCCATTCCACCTTTCTGATTTTCTATGCCTTTAAGAACGGGTGTCCGTAACGCTCGAAACGTCAGCTTTTGTAATCGTTACGGTTGCCAATTTACCATTTCAACTTTGTAGATATATCCAAATTAAAATATGAAAACAATTGTTCATTTCATATACTTGCAGTGTTATCAACAAGTTATCTCTCATGAACAGAATAACGCCTGACTTAAGCTCATATAATGGTGATGTTTACAAAGGGAGTGGAAATCGAAGAAATTGTGATTTGTTTGTATTTGAGACCGTCCAACATGATTGATTCATTCAATTTATCTTGAATTAAGTCTTTATTGATATTAATCGATTGTAGATCTCCATTACTTGTCTTTGGTACGTTTGCTTGTACCTGTTACTACAACTGCTACTTTAATTTCCCAAACAGCTCTATTTGTTTTACACGAAAGCATTTTCAATGAAACCCACTTTTTTTATTATGATTATGATTATTATTAAATTTTTATAACTCAGTCAATTGAAACTTTTCAGGCACATGTATGTTTACCTGAAGTATATTCCACTATATTGCATGTGCATTGCATTAATTCATGCAAATAATCAACTACTCTTCTTCTTCAATTCATTTTTTTTAGATTAGCTTTGCATAGCTTTACATAGTTTCCATGTGCTTAAGGAATCATATACATCACATGCTCTGAAGCACTGTAAGGATAATTATGATCCCCATCAGTAATATTACATCATATCTCCACACTGAGAACATCATTATGAAACATTCCTATTTGACTTGTAACCATTTTTTTTCAAGGTGGCAAAATATATGTATTGCTGAAACTTGTTGAGAATTTCTTATTGACTACAACTAGCGTAGCCATACAAGTGCTGTAATAAGTTGGGAAAAGGACATCTCCATGGTGCTATCATTGTTCATGTTTGGCAATATCCCATCCCTGATTTTTATTTGACTAGATAGGCACAGCAGTACACAGGCTTATTACAAGCTTTTGGTTACTCCTCATGACTTACTGTTAACTGGGAATTGACAGCTGACTTAATCTAATCCATTTTCTCCTGAACATTTTTAAACTTAATTTGTTCGACTTCAGAAAATACTTCTGATAATTTCCCTCTGGAATTTCTCATTTGAAAGATGAATCATCATAATCATTATGTTCTTTACACCTCCATACGCACCCAGCAAGAATTCTTTGTTTATAACTCAGGCAGCTTCTGAATGTAAGAAATCAAGTTTAGAAGATAGTTGATTCATTCAAGGCTGTTGCAATATGAGAAAAGACAATGCAGTGCTTTATTCACATCGATTAAATTATATTATAATAATTATTTTACCTTACAGTACTTTTGTTTCTTAAAAATTTGTTTTCTAGTAGTACCAAGATGGTAATGTTACTTTGTGAATCAAGGAGCTAAATAAAGCAAAAGTATTCTGTAAGCTCAGTACATTTTATGTTGCAGATGACATTAAGTTAGTAAAGAAAGAAAAGAAAAAGCAAAACTAAATAAAATGATTAGTGAGGGAAAAGCAGCTTAAAAAAAAAGACATACTACAAATTATCCATAATTGTAATGAGAAATACTTGTTGGGAATTCAAAGTAAAACTATTGCTCAGAAATAAAATTACAGCTTCTCAGAAAAAAAAAATTACAAACTAAGGTGAAAAGTGTAAACTTATTTATCATTATAATGGACATTTTATACTTAAAGCATACATCGGTTTATTCTTCCTCTATTTGAGCCAGTCTTCGTACCTTTGGCGGCTTCAGTCCTATGCATGTTACAGTCGTAGGTTTTTTGGCCAACTATGATACATACAGTAACTAGTGGGGATAGGGTGGCCGTGCTACACGGGCATGTTTTGTCTTCTTTTCGGCGAATCTGACCGAAATGCCGTTGACATGCCGACTTATACGGTTCAAGCCACTGCTTTACAAACCTGATAGTGCAGCGTCCTCGGATCACCGCTTCAACCATTCAAAAATCGTCTCATTTTTAGCCTTGATGCATAAGCTCTTATAAACAAAACTTAGTTGCCACGGAGCCGCCAGCGAAAAACAACAATTTCATATCGTGTGCAACTTCAGTTCGGCTTTGGCAAATTATATAATTGAGCTTAAGAACTATCCAAAAGGTGAGTCGAGTTTAAAAGCTAAGTTTACAGTGTTCTTTCTAAGTTTTGACTTTTTACGCTGTCGATTTGACTCACGGCGAAAAACATTGTAAAAGTTATCGGCATTTCATGGTTTCGTTGAGGTGTCCGCTGACCAGTAAAATACTGTACCGTGCCCTAAAAAACGTATTTCCGCGGTGTCGTCTACACCGTCCCATAAAACTGAAACTTTAACGAAACAGTACGCTACAAGCTAAACGCAACGGCGCCATTTTTACAAGAGGACATGTTTTTTTTAATCCGCGCAAGGGATGATGGGTGAAAAAGGCGAAACCGCCGGCCAAAAACAAAAACTAAAGGCTCCACGATGGCGAATCGCAACAAACAAAAACAACAAGATTAGCATAAAGTTCCTTACACTCCGAAAAACAAGATTAACGTAAAAGTTCCTAACACAGTCACTTAAATACAGGTATAATATGGTGAAGCAATAACTTAAATTACTTAAAAAGAACATTAAAATTAAGTTTGTAAAATGAAGTTCAGAGTCACTGAAGTACAGGTATAAAATGCTCAAGCAGCTAAAGTTTCAATGTTCGCAATAACTTCTTAAAAAGGTTGATATTATTGGCCAGTTTCACACTTGTAGGTAATCCATTCTACAGCTGCGCACATTTATAGGTGAAAGAGTTTTTAATATAACTTACATTAGATTTAGGTGCGCACAAATTAATGCCGGTTCCTCTAAGATTGTACATAGTTTCCCTAAAACTAAAAGAATCTCTGATATACCTGGGACCGTCGTTATGCAAATATTTATATAACAGAATAAGGGATTGTTGTTTCTTTCTCTGGTCTAACTTTTCCGTATTCAAGATTCGCAACAATTCATCATAAAGGGTAGATTTGAAATAACCTAGCAGTGATCTAAGAATATGATAGTTGGCATCTTCTAGCCGATTCGCTTGCACCTTCCCCGCTCCAAGAAAGAGGGGGCAACGGTATTCAAAATGAGGGAGAATTAAAGTTTTATAGAGCCTTGACAGAAAATTGCCAAGGACAAAACGCCTTATTCTCCTGAGTTCGCCACTTTTAACGTATACCTCTTGAAGCCGTTTAGTAATGCGATCCTTGAAAGATATACGTGGGTTGTAATGGGGATTCACTGTGTGTTGCTGTTCCTTCCAAAGTTAAAAGTTTGGCGGGCCTACACGACTCCCGTCATTTCTCCGTGACGAATTCGTTCTTAGGAGGCAACTGACGTTATTAAGAAAGATTCGAAACTATAATCTGCCTAAGAATCTCGATATAAATGGCAATAGGTACACTCACAACCGAAAGCGGGATGAATAATTTCAAAGTCAGAGATTATATTCCTAGATGCGAGGTATTTAACAGGGAATTGACACTTGACATGCAAACGTATATTAAAGAGACAGAGACCTTGTGATACACGATCCTTTTCCACCAGCGTAAATATGGGATTTATAAAAGGAGAAGCCTCACGCCTCCTAAGAACGAATTTGTCTTGCTTCACGCTTAGTAAAAACGTAGAGAGTTTCAAAATACTCTTCGCATATAGAGGAAAACTAGATGGGGGTTTTGAGAAACTTGTCTCTGGAGTTATTTCTGCAGGAAAGATATATACTTTAAAACAAAGAAAATTGCGCGTGCACAGAAATAAATATTGCCTTTTGTTACACAATCTCATGCGGCTTTGCCAAACCTTACGAACATGCAAATGAGAAAATGACAGCTCAAAATTGACCCTTATTATCACATCGCAAAGGAATGTCATCAAGAGATATCCTAAAAAGAGCTAAACTTTGAGGGTAGAAGATTTAAAAGCGCTAGCGAATGGTAGGAGACGCACAGGCCTATCAACACCTTTCAACGGTCGACTGCCTTTTGCTTTCCGGCTCTCCTTCGTTTCGCGTCACGCAAGGTAAAGGTTTTCATGGATCGAGTGACATCTTTTCATTGCTCAAACTAAACCGTCCTTCATTCAATGATCAAGATAGAAGATTTACCACACCAGGCTCGGGATAAGTTAATTTTCCTTCACTAAGGAAAGTAGATTTAGAACCCGATTGAGTACATATGATAAATGTCCTTGCATTAGTAACGCTATGTAACGCAGCACACTAAACACGGCAATGGGTCTTTTCGCTCCATAAATGGGTCTCAAACACTATCACATAAAATGCATAAAACATTTGTACCGTTGGAGTTCGTTTGAGCGCGTTTGGTCGGAGCTGTTGAAGAAGGATCAAAGTGGCCATACAAACCTTTGAAAGGTTTCAAACTACGATGTACAACGAATTTGACGTTCTTGAAAACTGGTCTCAAATTACATGCTAAAAAAACGGTGCTAGCATTTGTCCTTGAGAACGATAAAATACGCGACAAATACGTACGAAAAATACTTTACACATTCAGAATATATCAAATTATATTCACCTTTAGTGAAAGGAAAAAGAAACGGCCTAACTTTTAAGCAATGTTCAGTCAAAATCAACCGATTTCTGCCGCTTTTATCGCCATATCGAAAATAACCCTACCACAATGCAATGCAATGGGAGAGCGCACACCGGCTGGTTGCGATTCAAATCATTTATGTCGTAAGAAGTATAAACTGCGAATGAAACTAAACGTATGAATAAAATGGAAAACTAAAAACAGCTGGTGTAGCCATATGCATCTCCTTTATTTATGTGTTCAAATTCTAGACAGAAGGGTAAACAATGGGCATCAATAATCGGAAACAGCATGTAACTTAAAAATAAACTTCAAAATTAATTAGTAAAATAAACAGAGTTGAAAATATGAGTTATTTGCGAAGAATGATGGATACACATTCAATTATGTTTTCATTTTCATTTTCATGTTCCAATTAAGAACGCTGCATGGAGTATGAGAGAAATATGGGAGGGTGACAGAAATCTATGACAGAGTACTTGTTCCTCGGTGATGATAAAATTCTTGAACCAGTTAAAACAGGCCTGAATTAGCATCTGAAGTAAAAGTAGTAGGAAATTCGCAATGCACGCTCTTATTCCAAAAACTCCGCTCCGCTGCTTTCCCACCTACTTCATTGCTTTTCTGGTGGTAAAAAACATTTAACTACAACTTTCCTCTGACATTAAACCAGAATCGTTAGATTCTCATTCCTATCTAAACAGACAACGTTGTGTACGGAATTGGCCGCATTTCAGAGCCAGATCTGAGAGCTGTTAACTTCGCCGACAAGATAGAAAGACAAAAACTGAGCGGAAGCCTGTAAGAGAAGTCGAAGTGGATTCCGAAACTTCTTGTCAGCTCGAGTGTGCGGATGAAGAGCGATGTCAGTCTTACAACTTTAGAACCATTAAGGGCGACTCAGACAAATTAAAGTGTCAGCTAAGCGACTCTAATCGATTTGCTAGATTTTCTAACTTTACTGGAGATGAAGACTTCATCTACAGAGGCATAAAGGTAAGCTAGATCTATCTTAGTGCATTAATAAGGATTTGTGGCTGAATGTGCGAATCTTCTTATCGAAAATCATTTCGTTTCTTGATCGCTCTAAAATATTTTCTTGCTTTACCAGGTGCGGAATATAACAAGCCTGTGTTCTTATTTGAACGCTTACAAACATTTCGGCACTTTCCTATCCATGCACCCGCTGATTTAAAGAGGTTTTACACTGAAAGTTCGCCTCCTGAAGGAAAACCAGTTTGGGTTTTTATTACTTGAAGTTTGCTGCGATTATGAGCACAAAAAATTGTCTAATGGAGAAAAAGAGAAAAACCGCAAGGGACGAAAGCTTCCCTTGACCAGAAACATGTACTCATGATGAAGTTCGAGCAATTAAGTTTGTTCAGTGTCATAAATTTCATTCTTGCATTTTTCAGAATACAAAACCCGTCTGGCATTCAACTTTTAAGACGAAACAAAAAGTCCTCTATCACTTCTTGAAAATATGAATGTTTCTTTCCCTAATTTAAGAGCAGCTTCGAAGATTTCCCTTGCAAAGAAAACGCAATATGTGTCGGAAGCTGCAAATCAAACACTTACTTCTGTGAGTGTCTCAGAGGTAAGAGGAGATCCGTTACATTTTTGTGGTTTGACAACAGCTTTTGTTCTTTTAGTTAAAGGGAAGAAATCTCCCTCAGCTGATTAATCAAGAGACATTTTTTTTATAACAAGCGAAGCTCTGCGAGTTTAAAGACCTTTGGTCGTCAATTATGACAGAAAAATGTGAGAACCAAATATGCAGTCCAGCTATAGTAACACTGCTTTGCAAACCTCAGTTGTTTTATGTTATGATTTGGTTTCTGCTGTTTTCATCTTTCGCGCACGCCTTATGCGATCAAATTGGTGCTCAGCGAAGGCAGTAGGAAGTATTTCAAAAACTATAAGCTACGGGTCGAGGAAAAATTCCTCGTAACTCGCAAAACATACGCAAGTATTGTATGTCAAACCATCTAGTAAGGTTTATTTATCACAGAAGATAACTTGATTTTCTTGCCTTTTTATCATTATTTTTTTTTTATCTGACAGATTGCCCCAAGAACTGTCTTGACTATTAGCAAAATAGCTTCACAACTGACGGTGTGTACTAGATTTACCCTGATGACAAAGAACCCTTTAAAGTGCTGTGTGACATGACAAATGATGGCGGAGGATGGACCACCCTTCAATGGCGCATGGATAGCTCTGTAGACTTGGAAATCTGAAGGGGGAGTTTTGGCTTGGAAACGATTACATTCACCGCCTGACTGATCCTTCAGTCAGGCGGTGAATGATGGTTCGCATTGATATGGAGGATAATGAAGGTGACCGAAGATTTGCGGAGTACACGACGTTCTATGTGGCCGACGAAAACGATGACTATCGAGTGACGATCGATGGATACCGAGGCACCGCAGGCGACGAATTGCTGTCTCTCTCCAGGCCTATCTGGTATGTTACAGGCATTTCAGTTTTTGGTGCTACGCAGAATGAATCATATAATGTTAACTTCCGTAAAGCCCTTGCAGAAGAACAACGAAATGTACTGATAATTGTCTAAAGTTGAAGATCCGCGCAGTTAATTAACTAGGTCGATCAGTTCTTTGTGCGAATGACGAACCAAATGACGAAGTATTGCATTCCGATCCACAGGTATCATGGTTAATCAGATAATCCAACTTCAAGTTTGTTGCTGGCCATAATTGTTCCTTCCAACGTCCTGACAATACTTTGTTCTCTGCTGCATTATTAAACGTAAAGATTTAGAAATTACTTACAATTCTTTTTATTTATAACCTTCCTGATCGAGGATGCATATATCTGACCGTGTAATTCTATCAGCAGCATTGTCGCACAGCTCTCGTTCATTTTCTTGTGGAATTGTTTTTTCGCTTTTAGAAATATGAGGTTTACAACCAAGGACAGAGACAACGACGTCCTTGGCAATGGAAACTGTGCAATGGCCTTAAGAGGTGGCTGGTGGTACAATTACTATCATGACGCAAATCCAAATGGCTTGTACCAAGGTGGAGGTCACGCGCAGGGAGTAACTTGGTACTCATTTTGAGGGCATGATCATTCATTAAAACACATGGAGATAAAACTTCGACCAGCATGATTGTATTTGTAGAAGTTGCAGGTAGGCGACCTTCAGCTAACTCATAATCTTATGATGACAAAAGTACTTACAAGAGTAACATACAAGAGTAACAATAAGTCTTAATGTATCATGATAAAAATGCACATCAAGATGTTCCACTACAAATAAAAAATACAAGGATTAGAGTCAAAATTGAAGTAATCAAAGAATTCATTTAAGTAAGTAGTTTATACTTAAAAGCCAGTCTTTTCATTCATGGAAGTTGTGTGAATAAGCCTTAAGTTCACTGATAGTTGTAACAATAATGATAATGAGGATAATGATAATATTAACAATAATAATCATGATAGTGATAATGATAAGATCGCTATTAAAGTGTGTATGACACACAAATTTTGTCCCGGTTTTGATAGTTCAATATGTAGGCATGCTGTGAGACAGTAAAAAAAATTATTTCTATTCTGTGATCGCTTTTCTTTCATGCAGAATTTGCTCGATTTCCGTATAAAACTGTCTCAGGAGACTTGGGGGGGGGGGGGCGACGACAATCATTGCTTGATCGGCAGATGAGCAAACAAGGTGTTTTAAGAGGAAACAACGCGTACTTGTCAAAATCCGTCCGATAAAAATGCACATCAAGATGTTATATAAAAAATGATGCTACACATAGATACAAGGGTTAAAAGGTCTAAAAAAATTCATCTTTATATGTTAAATTATACTTAAAGGTGACTCTATTAAAACAACTTTCGTTAAAAATTAATTTTTTTCATTTGGTCTTCAGCAGGATCTGTTTCTATGGCTCGAGTAATGTCTTTATACCTGGCATGACAACTATGCAATGTCTGCAATGGATGGTCTCCAGGTCACCATTCATTAAAACGAAACTACTCTCTTTCCACAAATCTCGTGAATATTCATAACCAACTGACGTGTAGTCTCTTTTGAGAAATTTTTCTCGAAAAAACCTTTGCTCAGAGTTTTACGGTCAGAAATTGTTTTACCAAAAAAGGAGTACGTCATAAGGTCTACCAAAAATTAGACTTTTCCCTCTTGGGGGCTATTATAAAATTGACATCACCAAATGGTCTTGATATATTACAAAATTAGCTACAAATCGCTAAGGAAAAGGACAACGATGTCACGAACAATGTAAACTGTGCATTGGCCTACAGAGGTGGCTGGTGGTATAATAGCTGTTATGGCGCCAATCCAATGGTTTGTACCAAGGTGGAAGTCACGCACAGGGAGTAACTTGGTTCTTATTTGGAAGGCACGATTTTTCGTTAAAGCGCATTGAGATCAAACTTCGACTGGCATGATTTCACTTCTGGGAGCTGCGTCTGTAAACGTTTCGCGAACTGCAACTCTCAAGAAAAAAAAAAGAAAAAAAATTAACTTTTTAATAGCTAACACAATTACTGGTAACCCAGTAGTTTACATTGTGGGCTATAAACAGATAATTCAAATTGAACATAACATTGTTAAGAGTCCCAACTCGCCGGAGGTAAACCAGTTGGCTATTTACAAGCATGGCCGAGGATTTGAACTCGGAGCCACCGCGAAACAAATTCAGGTAGTGGTCAGGGCGGGACTCGAACCCGGGAGCGACGGATTGCGAGTCCGACACGCTGACCACTCAGCCGCGCTGCCAAGAGTTGAAGATATCTGTAATGCGTGAAGAGATTCTTGATTAAGCTTCTGATGATTGTATTATAGCGTATCTGCGAGTTAGCCATAACGAAGATGGAGTGTGCCACATTAGAGATACAAAAGTTTTCTCGTCTCTGATACATTAGGGGAAGGACGATTGCATGTTCCTGATATGTAACATTTTAATCAAACGTGCACATTGAAACAGATCTTTACATTAATACTCGGATAATATAGCACTGCATCTGTACATTCTTATTCCAAGCCTTCTGCTCAAATTCAATTGTTGTAATCAATTTGTGGTAATTATAACTGGGTATCGAATGAACGATTACAGAATTTTTTTTATCACTTGGATCAACTAAAAGCCTTTGTTCGACGAACTCATCAAATGGTATCGCCTATGTCAATTCTCCTGTTTTGACAAAATTCATTATTAAACGCAGACCACTGGAGAATCACGCAACGAAATGCGAGGCAATTTCTTTTATTAATTTCCTGATACTTTGCCCATCGTGTGATTATTTAGTAGAATTATTATCATTTGGCTTGTTTTGTCACCAATTTCAAGCCGCTGTCTTTAAGTGTCTTGTTTATCGTCCGATCAATTACTAGAGGTTATAATTAGCTGCCATTGGGGTCATTGACTTTAACACGATAGGACTGAGTAGGGCTGGACTGAATGTGACTGACACAAATGACAGGCGGGTGTTAATTTTATGACCCAAGCTGTTCTGTTACCTTTCTTTTGAGAAAGCGCATTAGTTTTCAGATTGAAACTGTTTTGATTCGCTTTAGAATCTAATACTATAGTAGACACCCAAGAATAAGTTTTTCGAACCAAGTGAAGAAATATCAAAACAATAGTAACATCATAAAGGTTGCTTGGTATTTCTAAGGACGAAACCTATGCGTTATTCAAAAGTGTCACCCAAAGGGGATGAACCTAATTTTATTTAAAGTACATTAAAGAGCAAAGTTCTAATTCACTATTTACGCTGGTCTTAGGGTAGCTTGGTTTGTCTCCAATAACATTCACTAGTTTGGTTATCTCCAAATCGAAACTCGAGTCTCTAGCTAGGAGTAACTCTGACTGACCCTCGATAACATACACTTTAGCTGTTATCATGTTCCTACCTACTATAAGAGTTGCAATGAAACAACCCTTATAATTTAATGCATCCTTTTACGAGGAAATAATGTACGTACACCGGTGATCCATTATCCTTTTTGTCCTCTGTCTATTTAAGTTCACTTGGATTGAACTATCTTATTGTCATAGCTCGTTTCTTCGTTAATTCGTTTTGCTCTCAAATTTCGTACATTTTTTGTCGGCTCTCCTTGGATTCTTGCTTGCCTTCTGGTTACTGTTCCGGTTTGAACAGCGCTGGGGCTTCTTAGTCGATTTACACACTCTAGCAAGATGACCCATTTTTCTGTTATATCTTGAGTAAATCGCACCACATTCATCAGGATTGTGTCTATCCATTCCGCTGCATCGGTAACAGGTAAAGTTCTTGCCGTCTATGGTTCCGTCCGATTTTCTAGTATGGATTCAATTCACTAATATGGGGTTTTCTTTGATTCCTTTCGCAATCAAGGTAGGATCCTGTTTTGGTTTCACAACTGACGTTGCGTACTGGATTTACCTTGATGCCGGAGGAAGAACCTTCTAAGTACTGTGTAACATGATAACAGATGGTGGAGGATGGACCACCTTTTAAAGACGCATGGATGGGTCTGTAAACTTTTATGTCGACTGGGAATCATACAAAAAATGTTTTGGAAATTTTGAGGGCGAGTTCTGACTTGGAACGATTATCTTCATCGTCTGACTGCATCTGCCAACATGACGGTTCGTATTTATATGGAGGATTACGACAGCGACCGACGATTTGCCGAGTGCAGGAATTTTTCTGTGGCCGACGATGTTGATTATTATCGAGATTGATTATCATCGAGGTTGATTATCATCGAGGTTGATGAATATCGTGGCACCACATGCAATTCATTGGTGTTTTACTCTGTCCATAAGGTATGACTTCTGTATTGTGCTTTCGGTTCCTAAACGAATATTGATGTTGGGAAATTTCTAAAGTGCTTCTCTCATAGTAACTTGGGTTGTCTCACACTAACTTTGGCAAAGCTATGCAAATTCTACCCGCCTCATGCTAGTGACTGAACTCTGACTAAACCCCAAAGGACTTGCTAATAATTTCTTTATCGGAAGGCATTGGTGAGCATGCTGGTAAAGAGACCTTGAAAGATTAAACATTTCATATTAAAACTCTAAACCTAATACTTTTAAAAGAATCCCACTATGAATAACAATGCACGGAAATCTCGTGTGAGCCCAAAGCAAGAGCAGGAAACAAATTAAGCCTGTTCACTACTGGAAGTTACAAAAGACAGTCATAGTCTGGAAAGTACTCACTGGCGATAGCTTTTCAGCTCAATAGCTTTGGGAAGTTTACATTCATATACAATAACTAAATGCTAGATACAAAGAAATGTCTAAATCACATTGAACTATTTAGTTACTTTTGAGTAAAAAGCTAAAAAAAAAGTGTTACTAAAATAACACTTTTTTTTACTTGTGACCAGCCTTTGGTCCTTGCAGCGTTACTTACTTGTAATAACTTTGTAACCGTATTTATTTTTTTTTTTTTCTCAGTTCGTGAGCGGGCGGTATTCTACAAATTGTGCAATCTGATTGGTTCCGAGAGCGGGCAGTATTCTCCCCATCCGGCCCGCTCACAGCGGGCGGTATCCGTTTCGCTTGAGTCACTTTGCAGAACCGGTCAGTGTAAAACGAAGACTGCGGACTGCAGACTGCGGACTGCAGACTGCGGACTGCAGACTGCAGACTGCAGTCTGCGGACTGTAGACTGCAGACTGCAGACCGGGGGTAAGATGCAGACTGAGGGTAAAATGCAGACTGCGGACTGCAGACCAGGGGTAAATTGCAGACTGAGGGTAAAATGAAATATTAATAATAAAAAACAAGACTTGGGAGTGTTCCTACGCGTACCCGTAATTTTTTTTTTCAAAATCCCGAGAACTCAAACCAAAAAGCGTTTATTCGCCTTAGTCAAACATATTATCAACCTCGAGTTCTTGAACTCCCCATTTTGTTGAATCAAGTTTCCCAAAAGCGCACAAACGGATTGTAATGCTATGCATCTTACCTTTGTTTACATGTCGGCCATTTTGAGTTGTGCTTTCACGAATAGGTCTGAAACGGAGTAACTTTTTCAGCGTTCAAATTCTTCATAGAATGGCCTTGGAATTGTTTGGAAGACTAGGCAAGCAGAACACGACAGCACAACAACAAGGCAAGGTAAACTTGTAGATATTGAGCATAGATTGTGAAAGAAATTAACGCAAATTATCGAAAATTACTATGAGATCATCGTCCTCGTTTTCCGACATTTTATAGTGCCATGTGACTTGGGGACGACGTGACTTAACTGCGTGAAGCGGCCTTTCCGTGTTTCGTGAGTGCTGACGTGACATTATTTTACGGGTACGAACACATTTTATTTCATCCTTAAGACTCGTTTTTTTTATGATTAATGTTTTACCCTCAGTCTGCATTTTACCCCTGGTCTGCAGTCTGCAGTCTGCATTTTACAACGAACTATAACTTAATAATCTCAAATGATTACACCTTTGGATTTTTATTTCTTCAGACTGCCCCAAGAGCTGTCGTGACTATCATAATACTGGTTCCACAACAAACGGTGTGTTTTGGATTTACCCTGATGAAGAAGAACGATTTGAAGTACTCTGTGACATGAAAACTGATGGTGGAGGCTGGACCACCTTTCAAAGACGCATGGATGGCTCTGTAGACTTCTTTGTTGACTGGGAATCATACAAAAACGGCTTTTGAAATCTGAAGGGCGAGTTTTGGCTTGGGAACGATTATCTTCACCGTCTGACTGCATCTGCCAACATGGTGTTTCGAATTGATATGGAGGATTATGATGGAAAGCGAAGATTTGCGGAGTACACGACTTTCTATGTGGCCGACGAAAGCGATAATTATCGGGTGACGATCAATGGATACCGAGGAACGGCAGGCGACGCATTGCTATCTCGTAATAGGTCTATAAGGTGTGTTACAGGCATTTCATTTCCTTGTGCTATGCAAAATGAGGAGAAATCCAAATCTTACCTTTGAAAAACTCCTGCACAAGAACAACGAAGTGTATTTATTATTGTTTAAAGTCGAAAGATCCCTGCTCCTAATTAAGTCGACCAGCTCTTGTTACTGATGACGAAGCACTGATTAAGTATTGCATTTCAGTATACGGGCATAAATGCCGATCAGATAGTCCAATTTCAAATATGTTGCCGGCCATTATTCCTCCTTCCAACTTAATGAAAATTCATAGTTCTCGGCTAAATCACTACTTAAACAATATTTCTTTATGCATTGCTTATAATCCGATTTATCTTTAACTTTCCTGATGAAGGCACATTTTCTTTTTTGGCCGATAATGCAGCAACTCTTGACTAGTTCTGACCATACAATGCTATCAGCAGCATTGCTGCCTAGCTCTTCTTCTTTTTCTTACGAAATTATTATCTTTTTATATTAGAAATATAAAGTTTACAACTAAGGACAGAGACGGCGACGTCGATAGCAAAAAGAATTGTGCAGTGGCTTATAAAGGTGGCTGGTGGTACAATTACTACCATAACGCAAATCCAAATGGTTTGTACCAAGGTGGAGGTCACGCACAAGGAATTACTGGGGGGTCATTTCGAGGACAAGGTTATTCTTTAAAGCACATTGAGATCAAACTTCGACCAGTATGATTTCATTTGTAGAAGTTGTGTGTAGAAGGCTTCAGCTGACTAATAATTGTAATGATAATGATAATAGTAATTATTAAAAACTGGATCATTGGATAATGCAATTCAAGACTTTTTATTGACTTAGCCATTATGGTATATGAGCCAATATACCATAATCTACAAATATGGTAAGCGTACGCGTCAGTTTAAAATCAAAAGGGAGCTAAAAAATCCGGTTTCTCCTCACAAAATAATAATTTCTTGAGGGCGTTTTTAATAAAACAATTATTCCACTCGCCCTTGTTGGATATGAGATGATTATAGCCAACTCGGCGCTACGCGCCTCGTTGGCTATCTATCATCTCATATCCAACGCGCGCTCGTGGAATAATTGTTAATTATAATAATAACAGTAAGTCTTAATTCGTCATGATACAAATTGCACATCAAGATGTTCCATTGCATATAAATACAAGGATTATATTAAAAAATAGAAGTAATGAAAGAGTTCATTTAAATAGCTAAGTTATACTCAAAAGTGAATGTATTAGAAGAGAATTCGTCTTAAGCAGGATCTGTTTGTAAGGCGGACTGACTTTTTTAATTATTTTTTATTTAGATATACATTTTTAATTAGCTGCAGAGATGATTCGTTATACCTGGGATACAAACTATGCAGTGGATAATCCTCATGCTTTAATTTGTCAAAAGGCAGCGACCTCCCTTTCCGTAAAGCTCGTAAATATCATTACCTAATGGTTAGCTTCCCTTGTAAAATATTTTCGAAAAAACTTTGCTTAGTGTTGTAAGGTCAGAAATACTAGCTGCATTAACTGAAAAGCCATGACAAAGTTTTGAAACACCATCGCATTGAAAAACTAGTCTCTCACTTTTCTCTTTCACTTTTTTTTTTTTTTTTTTGCATAGACTTCTAATTATTGGCCTTGATATGTAAACTATCTTTGCAATTACCGCATACCTGCCAAACATGAAGGCTGCCATACTGCTTGATAACGTAAAACTGAGGATAGGTAATTGATTTTCCTCAATCTCTTATGAAGAACTATGTAATTATTCCTGGGATGTACTGATGTTACAGAGCATGTGATTTGTATCACCCCAGTCCATAAACACTGACAAAGCCACGTCACACATATTTGCCAAATCTTTAGCTTTCAAGGGCTAGAGATAAATGTCATATGATTCTTGAATAAGTTTTAATGATTGCAAAATAGCCAATAAGCTCATGTAAATTCAATGATACTTTTCCATCATAATCTTGCGTTATTTTGTAGAATTATATTTATTTAATCCAGCTTGTTTTGTTGCTAATTTGAAGCGCCTGCCTTTTTTGGCTAATCGTCCGAGCTCATACCAAGAAATTGCTGGATGAGTTTTTGCATGATATCGTGAATTAATGAAACCGAGAGGTCTGAGTAATCCGCCGAAGCCAAAGGCTGAAGCAAATAACACAGACGCACACAGGTAACAAAGTTTATGATAAAAGAAAACTTTGCACCTCTGATAAAATACTTCCTCTCTGTGCCGTCGTGCAAGGCATAAACCGCATTTAAAAACGAGACCTTAAAGCTGTTAACCTGGCTAAAAAGGGTAGCAGGACAAAAACTGAAGGGAAGTGTGATAAGAGATGTAGAAGCGGATACGGCCGAGCGCTTCCTGTCAGTTTGAGTGTGTGAAAGAAGAGTGATGTCATTCTTATAACTTTAGAACCATACAGAACTACGTGCTGTAAAAAGTTTCTTTAACTTTGACTCATTAACTTTACTCCACAATACGCACGACCCTATAGTAAATAAGACAATCTGCAACAATCTTGAGAGAATGTTGCCAGATTTTTGCGGTAGACAAAGGAGCAATCATAAAACTTAAAGGGGAGCCCTGATAAACAAAACAGGTTACTCCTTCATTAAAAATTTCCAACTACTCTTTGCAATGAATATCTGATAATAGGAATACAGCACCATGCGGTTTGATGCAAAGCGGTAACCTTGTTCTTTTCCTACGCAAACTTTGCTCATGAATGTTCAGCGTTTAGTGTTTTCCTACCGTTCGTTTATCGGTGTATGAAGGTTCATCCCACTTACAAGTTCGCCCCATGAAGTGAACAATCACCCCCCCTTTTGCTAGTTTGTTCCTGAGTACGTCCCTAAGGTCAGGCGAAATTACTCGTTTTTGAATTTTGCAGCGAACGTAGACAATACATGTCACATAGAGAAAGAACCGATATTTTTGCTGATTTGCATAACAGTGGTTGGGCCAGAAGTACTAGATGTAGAAGTCGAAGTCGTTGTTGTAGTTGTTCTTTTAAAAAACATAGTAAAGGTATTTGTTCGCGTCGGACAAGTTGTTTTTCGTGTTGCCTACTAGCTGCGCTCGTCGTGTTAGAGTTCTGGTAATTGTGGCTTTGTGTGATGTAATGTTGTACATAGTGATATGTCGGTGTGTGTCGGTTTCCTGTAAACTGTAATCCATGGTGAGTTGTCGTCACGGCCTACCAGACAGTCTAGAAAAGGAAGTTTACCATTTTCTTCGACTTCTCTGGTAGTGCCAGTTGAAATGAGATAGTTATTCACAGCGATTTCAAATCGAATGACACTAGTTTGTATTCGTCAGGTATTTGTAAAGCCTTGGTAGCGTTAATGGAGTCAATCAATCAATCAATCAATCAATGAACAAACTTTATCTAAGGAGGGACGCTCATTAACCCAAGGAGTTATCTAACATGAGGCCCTTACACTACTGAAACATTGACATAAAATATGAAAAAAAGACATAATGACAAAGTATAAATAATAAATGAACACGTATATACATATGAGTGAAAATAGAAAAAAAAACTTACAGCGTATCATAGAGCATTGTTGATTAAGATTAACTATTGGAAAAAACTAAAAACAAAAGACTATGATGTACAACTGCAACGAAGTTTGTAGCGAAAATTGCGACAAAGCAACGTTTCCAGGTGAGAAGCACGAGAGGTAAAGGTTAGAAAAAGAGAGAGAACTCTACCTTTGTTGTAGTATTGTCGTAAGGTACTTGGACAGTTGGTATGTGGGTAGAAGAACCACAGAAAGAAACAATAGGCCGCATCGGGAAACCAGATTTGCGTAGTTTCGGCAAACCGTAGAGTTTCGGTGGCTATGGTACTGAGCACCTTAGACGATAGTAGTGTTGGGTGTCAATGGCGTTCGTCTCCTTGTGTCAGTAGTGTGCTGTTGAGTTTGCGTTGAAGTGCAGGAGTCCGGTTACCTTTGAGTTCTTCGTAGGTTTATTTGTCGTTAACTAGTGCGTCCATTTTGTCGGGATGGTCGGTTTTGTCTATGATAACAGCAACATTTCCTTGGTCGGCTGTTAGAAGCCGATAGTCTCAGAAGCCCACCAGCCGACAAGGGACGTGTTACTGTTGTCCGATTCACAAAACCTACTCTCACGCCATCTGAAACTGTTATCAAACCCGACTATCAAGCCATTTGAAACTGTTATCAAACAAAGAAGGTATCTCCGAATTGAAAATTGAAGCGCAGCCAGGATAAGACATATTGAAACACAGTGAAAACGTTTCTCTGGCCAAAAGTTTTAGAAAACATAAGCTTTCGGCTGTCGAACTACAGTCTTCCACGGATAAAACAGGAGATGTGAATAAGTAAAATATATACAAAAAGCAAGATAAAGGTGATAAGAAAAACAAAGTAAAAATATGGAAAGGGTGGCTATTGTTTAAAAAAAATGTTATACCGATTAGGGATCGGCTTAGAGTTTTTGTCCGCATTCTTGATAGCAGAGGTAGTTTACCATTTCGAAATTATCATCCATGATGATTAATTTCGTTGTTTACTGAGACAGTCAATATGGCCTATGTGCAAATTTTCAATTTCTTTAATCGCCTTTCCACACGAACACGATTAATTCATCTAATTTTACGGAAGATCTGAAGCTGAAAATGGAGTTACTGATAATAATATCCTTACCCGGCTGTGTGAGAGATAATACCTCAATGTCATCAAAAGGGAGTAAAATTGAAGAAGAGCGATGATAGTTTTGAAATGATAAACGGACATATTCCAACAGAAAACCGACAAGTGACCAACAGTTTTTGGGGAGCTGTTCTTCAATTTCACCCAATTGCTGACGTTATCGTACAGTTATTTGAGAACTTTGTCCATAGTGACTTCAAATGAATAGAAAACTCATTCATAAGAATACTTATTTTAAGTGAATGATCTGGAAAAACTGTATGCAGCCTGCTTTCTTTATATTAGTTTATCGCTGTTGAAGGCATTCGATCTGAGTCGAAGTGAGGAAGCAACCAAAATATTTTTCAGGTATTTATTTCTTTTTGATGTTAAAATGTCGATACAAGGAAAGATAAGATTAACTGTCAGTGATACAAAATGAATGGACTGAAGGATGGATATTTCAATTCTATAAGAAAGAGTGTTAATTTTTGCATTCGAGAAATTCAAACATGACAATTATTTATTACTACCTCTCCATTTTTTTTCCATTTGAAGAGTTGATAGAGAAATTTATGGTTACTTCGGCCTCTCATCAAAAACTTTGCCTCATCCTTGAAAAAGGAAGATAAGAGATTTTACAACTAATTAACGATGTTTCCCATACTATTTTTTAAGAGTCATTTAGACTTTCTTCGCAGGGACAATAACAATATCAATATGTTCATGTTTTTTATACAGTAAATTGTTTACCGAGACACGTTTCTGGCGTTCACACTGAAGCAGAAATACAGAAAAGAATAAGAGAACGTTGGAAATTACATCACTGGAGAAAATGTAATCGAAAGGTGCGGGAGAAATAACGTGTTCAGACGCAAGAATCTCTTGACCACTCTTCTTTTCTGGCTCAAGGACTACTTCATAATATTGTGATAATTTAAATTGTTCTTATTCATTTGTCACATGTGTCAAAATGTGGTTCAGAGAAGTTCAGTCCTGTTAAAGTTTATGCACGGCAGTGTCTTAAAAAATTGATAATATTCTACTAACATCATCATCTTACGGTTTTTAACTTCTTCGCGAGGAAAATAGTCTCGGCATCTCAGATTTACAGTGTATAATGAGATTCCGCAAACATACAATGCGCTTAACCTAACGGGAAACAAGCTTAAAGATATTTGCGATGCGTACACTGATTCTGTTTCTATATAGCTTTCAAGTATGGTTGCATCACCTTAGGAGTTACTGTAGTAAAACTAAAGCAAGAAAAATGTAGAGATGGCACTAAAAGAATTATTGTGTGTCTAAACTGTAATATTTTATTCACCCTCCGAGATCAAATTAAAGAGGCATAAATTCCTTTGATGCCTAGACGGATGGTGGTATTAAAAAATACGGAGTTTACTACGCAAAAAATATCAGGAGCTTTAATATCTGCGTGGTGTTTAATATCTTAATCACATCTACGCATTGAAACAGATGCAACTGTAAACTTTCTCTGCTTGGCTTCGAATAAAATTTATAATCAATCTGTGGCAACTAAACAAGTAATAAATGATAAATGTTCATACAATCCTCTGATCCTCTAGAAGCCATCGCTCGTGGAAACCAACAACCGGTATTGCCCATGCCAATTCTTTCGCTCGAGTTCCTGTTCTGTATCATGAAACAAAACAATTAGCGAAATGTGCGACACGATTTCGTGCTCATACTGAATTAAATTTTCTGATGCTTTGCTCATCGTATTCTTTTTTCATTCAATTGAATTATGCTAATTTTGCTAATTATGTTACCAATTTCGAGTAGCTGCCTTTTCGTATTTATCGTCCGAGCAGGTATCGCAGTTTAGCTGCCACACATCTGACAGTGCTGTCTTGGTTTTATGATTCAAACTGTTTTGTTGTCTTGCTTTGGAAAAAAAGCGCATCAGCTTTCCGAATGAAACGTTGCTCTGATTGGATTGAAGAATACTTTGTTGTGCTTTGCTAAAAAAATTGTTTCCATCAAAAGTCAAAGTAATATCTAAATAATCGTGACGATGCAAAAAATAATTGCTATTTCGAAAGAAGGCAGGCCTGAATTGGCAACTGATGTAAAAGCATTCAGGAAATTCGCAATGCACGCTCCTCTCCAAAAACTTCGTTCCACTGCTATCCCGCCTTCTTCATGGCTTTCGCGACGAAAAAACCATTTAAGTCCAACTTTCCACTGAAATAAAACAGTAATCTTTAGATTCTCATTGCTATATAAACAGATTGACAGGGCATCAGTCGTAATTCCGAGCAGGATCTGAAAGATTCCACAAGAAATTTTTTTTTTTTTTCTTTTTTTTTTTTAAATTTTTTTTTTTTCACAAGATATTGATGTGGAAAGAGTCATTGTTTCTGAATTTTAATCGGTTATAGGAACAATAGTGTAACTCTCTGTAAAAGTAATTTCATCGTGATATTATATCAGAAACGTTGTTATCGCCGGTGACTTCAACTCTGACATGCTCTCTCGTACTGGTAATGGTAATAAATGGAAACGTATCTTTCAATCCTTCAACTTTCGCAACATTATTAAGGCGCCTACACGAACTTCGGAGCATTCTAACACTTTCATAGACCTAATTCTGACCAATAACATCTCCAAGGTTTCAAGTCTGATGTGATTAATTACTGCATTGCTGACCATAAGTTCATCTATGTTGTTTACAAGTTAAAGACCAGAAATCCAAATCTTAGAGCCTTTTGTGAAATATGTTCAAAATTTTAAAAATGTGATAAAAAATCCTAATGATTTGAAGCATGACCTGGAAAGTGCTCCTTCAGAAAACGCTCTAGTGTCGATTTGAAGTTGAATTGCATCGAAATGCAGAGGGAACTTTCTCTTTAGCTTAAAATTTCAGTTCAAATCAACGAGCACGACTTTGAGTGATAAGGCGCACCAGACGTTAAAATCGTGTTGTTTTCACGGGCATCACGTCGACGTGTCGTTTTACCTCTTTTGGCAGGCTTTCTACTTTGACGGTTGGCGATACACGCCTCTTGAGATTTGGTTACAATTGGAAACGAGGAAGGCTACTCGTGAAACAACGTAATTCTTAGGTTAAAACTACCGTCATCAAATTTGTTTTGTGCCTCACTCACCTGAAAATTGTTGTATGAGGTTTCAATGTGTAAGTGGACTGATAACATAACTGTTTTGTCCCTCAGTTGCGTAATGAAAGGAAATAATGAAATGCATGTAATTTACTCTTTTCAGGAAAGGACTTAAGGTTATTTTCGCTTTGCTTCCATTGCTGCGTGTAACCTTTTGCTCTGGGTTTCTTCATTGATATTCATGTTGCTGTGGAATATGCCTTTGTGTTCTTGAATTCGATTCAGGTAAACTGCATGACGGAATGTATGGAAGAGTTTTGTTTTCAAACTTGTTGGTTGCTTTTCATATGACATAAACTTAAAGGAGTTAAAGGGATTGAGAATGAGAGATTTTCAAGAGTCATTTTTTACAAGTTTTGGTAGGGAAAACTGACTCATTATCTTTAAATTTTATTCACAAAAAAGCATAAACGAATGAGCCAGTCAACTATACGATATTTTCGGAGGGTTATCTTTGCAATTTGTGGGATCAGCGAGTATTCTATAGATAACTTAATTGTTCCAGTTGTAGTGTTATAAAATACAACTCTCGATTGCGCAGATGATTTGTTACCCGGTTTTTATGCAACTTGCTTAAAATAACCGGGATATCTTTCAAATATTAGGGTATTCTGTTCTTTACCTGTCATTGTGCACTTGATGATCAGGTAAGTGTAAAAGCCCATCTTATTCTGGATGCTTTTCTTTTTGTTCCCCCTTTTTGTATACCAGACCAAGAGCAAATTTCCGTCGAGTGTTGCGAAGCAAAAACTGAGGTTTTACAGCCATAGAATCCATGGGAAGAAAAACTGCCTAGAAAGCTGAAAACGTCATTGACCAAGTCACAAGTTTTCTATCTGACTGATCTATAGGGCGGTGGAAGTTCTCTTTACCGATGACAAAGCGTGGGATTTGAATTTTCAAATTAAAAACTTTTGCTCATCGCAACTTCATTTCATTTTCGCTTTCAGCTGAAATTATTTTCAGCCAGGGATTGAAGTTTGTGAAATCTCACCTTCATTTAAATGGAGGAGAACCCTATGCGTCTAAGCTTTCTAACTTACAAATAGTCTCTGAATGTCTTGGCTAATCCTAAAGGTACCCTTAAGAAGTTTAGGCTTTCGATTGTTACGTGATGAAGACTTCACATTTCCTTGACGACCAAATTTTGGACAGGTCGTCGGCAAAAAATTCATATCTTTCCCTTGAATGATCAGTAGATTTCTTCCTCTTGAGCTGATGTCCTCAGGTTCGTGATGCCACGAAGAAAATGTTGCGTAAAAAGGAGCAAGGACGCAGTCTCCAGAGGGAGCCCAACAGAATATGCGCGGCGAGAGTGACCCACAAAAAGAAAGCAGTCAAGGTCGTCCTCCTGTAAAAGTGCTAAAGGTAGAATGCGAATAGAAAACAAATGATAAAATCAGCGATGATCCTGATAGCTTGTTGCATTGTGCTTTAGCACGTCATTAAACGATCTCAACTCTTTTTCAAGTCGTTAAGTTCTGCAGTCCGTTTTAATCGTCAGTGTCGATGGTCATTCTTCTTCCTTCCTTGACTTCTCCAAGAATTAGAAGAATCTTCTATCCAGAGTTGTATTTTTTGCTTTCTTAGTGTTGTTTTTGTTGTGGGAAATGGTTATCTCGGCGCTAAAAGAGAAACTGTAATAATAATAACACAAGAATTTATATAGCGCCATTCAGTTCCGTGAGCTTAATGGCGCTTTACATTTATCGTAATTCTAAAGATAAAAAACATTTAAGTTATTAAAGAAAGCATATAACAGTCGTAAAAGTTAATTTATAAAATAAGATACAATCGACTTGCTAGATTAACTAAGGAAAAGATGTACAATAAAAAGAAAAAAAAGGTAGTCAACTAACTAATAAAAGCCTTAAAAATGCGTGCTTTAGTCTTATTTTTAAAGACAGCAGGGCTCTGGATGTATCTTATGTCATCGGTTAGGGAGTTCTAGAGCCTAGGTGCAGCAACTTGAAAAGATCTGTCTCCGTAAAACTTGAGATTTGACTTTGGTGTTACAAGGAGAATTCATATCAAACTCACGGGGTACAAATAGTCTCTTACTGAATTTCGTGACCACGCCCACTTCATCGGCCCACTCAAATCGAGTGCGATTTTTGGATGTTATATCATCTTGCCGACTCTCTGTATAAAAAGTTAACAATGTACCACCGAAATATTGAACTATAATATCATGGCTTTCCATTTTGTGTATTTTCGTACTACAAAGTAAAGTTTTTCCCTCGTCATTTTCACCTTTTCCCGAGCGGGTCCGTCAAAATTAAGAAGGCGTTCGTGGTCAAAACAAGACCGAGCAAGGAGTCTTGGGCGATTTCTCTCTTACGCAAGCGCAAATTGAAACTGTACCGCCAAAATCAAAGAGAGGAACAAATTTCCTTTGTTTTGATATGTAAATTGTCGAACAAGGAGCAGATTGAACCTCGTCAAATGGCTAGTCAAAACAGCCACAACTTCCTCCTTTTGCTCGTTTCCTGTTTTATATGCGTGAAAGCATTGGGAGAAGAATCAAGTAGCTCGGAAAGCGCTTTACCATCGTTTACTTACGAGATAAACAAGTAAGATTTGTAAAGTTATTTTCCGAAAGAGTCGGAATAAATACATTTTTTTTAGGTTTGATTGCTGTTTTTACCCTAAACGTCGTCCCATAAATTTTTGTTGCAGCCTACTAATCTATACAATTTCGAAGGAAAATATTCAGATGCTTCACCGTCCCCGAAGGGGGTTCTGTCCTGGTGTACCGGTTCACAAGGGAATTACCATTGTTCTCTCTTTGTTTAGGAGTTATCGGTTAGCCATTGTGTATTGTTTGGTCTTTTGTATTGGCTCTTGTGAACCGGTACACGATGACAGAACCCCGAAGGGTCTCCACTCATCGAAGCGTGTACTGTAGCCAATGTAGTGAATTTTCAGTCTCTTGTTGGGTTTGTCAACCTCCGTGACTTCAATATCATTCAATTTTGTATCTTTTCTCTATGAAATGACCTTTTTAACAGGGGTGTATGCTGCGTATTCGTTGCAGAATCGCTTTGGTTCTCCTATCTCTCTCTTTGGCTTGTCCGCCATTTTGAAAATTTGCTCAGGAGGGCATCTGGGTTAGCGGCCGCGCCAGGCTGGAACCGACAAAAACAAATGTCCATCGCAGTGGGGAAACAGTTTGATATGTTTAACAAGATCGTCAGTTGCCTCGTTGGACAGTATAGGGCTGAAGGAGATCTGCTATATATTTTGGCGCCATGCCATTTAGTGCTTTGTACGCGTAAGAAGTAGTGTTTTGTATGTAATAAAATAGAGGGAAATAATACTGAATACTGATTGGTCAATGAAGAGAGTATTTTTTTTCCTTAATTTTTCTTGAGAAGAGGGCAAAATTACTAGCTCAATATTGGTACTCGAGTTGCCTAGCAACAGCTTTATACTATCGAAAAGTTGTTGCTGAAGATTTTCTGTAAAAATGGCGTCTCTTTTCGAGATAGTTGACGGGGAATATATCGAAGAATTAAAAGACAAGGGTGAAAACGAAAACACGAGGAAGAACACGGAATACTGGAAGAACGTTTTTAAAAAGTAGGCGAATGAAAGAAACTTCCAAGCAAATTTAGAAGAGTACGAGAGCGATGCCGAACACTGGTGCAGTTTTATGCCGAGTTACGAAAAGAAAACGGGGATGAATATGAGCCCAACTGCCTGAAAGTAATGCAGGCATCACTGGAGAGATATGATTTAAGTTTAAGTTTAAGTTTAAGTTTAAGTTTAATTAATTCGCCACGGGAATGGCTGGAGAAAGGAACAGAACTTTCGTTCCCATCGACACCTAACCCTTTTTTTACCCACCCATCACACCCCGGGGAGGACATCCATCACACAGTAATCTCGTGTGTAGGAAATTAACGTCTCCTACCCCAACCCTGCAGGAGAAAGGACCCCCATTTATTCGTCCCTATCCGAGAAGACTAGAATATATAAACCATTTCTTGATGTTATAGAAAGGCAGCATATTCTTCTCAATTATTTTAACACCTTGAGTGTTGGTCCGGCCGGGGCTCGAACCCTCGACCTCCCGCACAACAGTCCAGCGCTCTAAAATATCTAAAATCTAAAATCAAAATAACTAAAATCAAAAGCCTATCCAAAGTCCTGGTATCTGTGCAAAAGTAAAATTTCATTCAAATCATTCTTGCGTTTGTGGCCAATGATTATCTGTCAACTTCAAATGGCTTCCTGCGACTGATTACTGAAGAGTGCATTCAGAAATTCAGTAATTTTCCCCTCAATTTCGTTAACAAGTAATCGCAATGGGTCATCGTAAAATTAAGGATTAATATCACTTGTGTTTTCAGCAACTTCTGAAAACACGCGTGATATTAATCCTTAATTTTACTCGGCCCCATGCGAGTGCCTATACTAATTCGCTGTCTGACTGGTAGCCAGTGTAGTCTACGAAGAACGGGTGTTATATGTTCTAAGCTTCGATTCCTAATCAATAATAATACAGTAGCGGTTACGATAATCATGTTTGGATTTGATTCGTGAATCCTTATTTTTGTTATGCAGCGTGATTAGTTTTAAAAGTTGTTTCTTTTCTGGGTATCGTTAACTATATGCTCATTGTCATTTGAATTCAATTCAATTCTTGTGTCGTAAATTAGTTTCTAATTCGTTAAGTAATGTATTTAATACATGGCATTTTCATAGACTTGAGAGAGAAAAATTATCACTGTACGAAGATATAAGTAATTATGTATAAATAAACTAATGCAGTGAAAGACGTGTACTCATCTGAGTAAAGTTACAATTTTAGAATCACTACTGTTGTAAGAAATTAAATGCGGTAGCGATGTTGGAAAAGTTTCGAATGCCCGCTAAGCCAGCGTAAAAAATCATCGCGCTACGAACAACCGACAGCAATCTTCTTTCGATTTATCGGAAGACAGTAACCCAATGCTGGAACAATTGATTTTTAACGCTGATGTAAGGTCATTCAGTACCAAATTTTTAGAAGTATTTCAAAGTGCAGACAAGGAAGGTCACTGATTTTTGCCTTTTACTTCACTCGCTGTGAAATGATAACATATTGATAAAAAGCGATCGGCCTATCTGTGATTGAACGAAACCTAGTTTGAGTCGTGAGTTAGAGAGAGACAAGGGTGGAAAGTGTTGTAACATACATATAGTCTTCTAATTTATCTTGATTAACTTATCTTCCGATCCCAATGAAAAGAAACAAGAAAAAAAATTAATTAAAAAAAAAAAACAGACATATGTAAAATAGTTTAAAGTCTTCGTCAAAGATTCAATGCATAACTTCTTGGTTTTAACATCAAAGCCTGTTTGTGCATTTGAGAGGCGTGTGAAGATTTACATGATGCCCTTATGAGGCTCTGTAATATTCCTCCGTATTATTACTCCGTTCATTTGCAGTTAGTTGGCATACAATTTTCAATAGTTCCCCTTTATACTCTGTTGGCAACGACTGATCTAGGGAACGCCATAACTGTCTTATGGTATTTTGTTTTCTTATCCGTGGTGCTTTTCTTATCATCTTCGGTTCTTGTATCATGATATTCGGTGCTCTGGTTGCTATAGTCGGTGCCAGTCACCTTATACTCGGCTCTTTATCCAAGGTACTCGGTACTTTCCACATTATACCTAGTGTGAAAGCCATTATACTCACTGCTAACCGCTTTATACTCGGTGCTTGGATCAGTTTTAGCGGTTGCTAGCTTGTCATGCTCTGTGCTTTTTCCATAGTCAGTTTGCACCTGATTTGTGGTCAGTTTAGCATCTGGTTTGGCGCGAACATCTTGCTACTCGGTGCACACAACTTGCTACTCGGTGCTCAGCGATTCGGTTCATAGAGCATTATATTCGGTGCATTTGCAACATGGTATTCGCTGAGCCAGTATATCTGGTCATCTAAACTACTCCAAAGCACATGCTTGCATCGTATTCGTGAGACTGGTCCCCAGGGCCCACCGTTGAGATTGATCATGTGATCAGCGAGCGGCTCTGGGACGAGAATTGGCGATATCTGCGGTCAGCGAACATGACGTATATACACCAATCACAAAATGTCGACCATGTTAACTATATCTTCGGTGTTGAGAAAATTGAAAATGGACGGTTTGTTAGATCGGTTTCAAAAAGAAAAAATATCGCCTGACATTGTTTGTAAACTGCCCCTGCATGAACTCAAGGAACTCGGCCTACAATATCGGTGCGACATAATGACTTTAAGAATAGCCTGCGTAACGTTTGGTGTGGAACAACTAATGAAATTTCCAAGTGCTCTCGGACTTCCTGCCTTCGATGTTCCAAAGTCAGTGCTTGAATGTTATTTGGAAGACGACTTCCCTATCTCACTGAGAAATTGCTAATATGATGTCATGAAGCCTGAAAGTCAGTAATCCCTGTGTATCATTCAAAGAATCGAGTGATACAAGACAGATGTTAGAGGCCAAAGTGGAAAGTCTGTAGCTATATTCAGTGCAGGCCTAGGCAAGAAATAAGCATTGCAAACGGAGTTAGAGGGTTTCTAGAGTCGAGGGAGAGGGGTGTGGTATTGGAATATCGAGTTGCTCTTAGACTTAACCCAAAATCAAACTTAGGCACAGGTTCCGTGGGTGCTCGCAATTTTTTTTTTTTTAATATGCAAATCAGATCAGTAATATATAAAGCAGATTACGGTACTTTAAATCAGATAAGTAAGTAGTGTACAAGGTATTTCCACAAAGCAAAAAAGGAGACGACTTGAAAGCAACAGAAAACAGATATTTTTCAAAAGCAGCAAAGTAGATGATCAATCGATACACAAAACAGATGAAATCTCAAAGCAAACATCGATTCTCGCCCAAAGGCTGGTACATGGAAGTTTAACAGTTTCCAAATTCAGTTCTCGAGGTATGTCATCCATAAATTTAATAGATAAAAAGGACCTGTAAGGTTACGGTTTATACGAAGGCGAGAAGAAATTGCTCTTGGCGCGTTATCGGTCTGTACGTCATGTATCGTACATGTTCACTGACCGTAGCCGCTCGGTGACCACGTGATCAATCTCAACCGTGGGCTCTGGCGACCAGTCTCACGAATACGATGCGAGCATGTGCTTTGGAGTAGTTTAGATGACCAGATATACTGGCTCAGCAAATACGATGTTGCAAAGGCACCGAATATAATGCTCTATGAACCTTATATAATGCTCTATGAACCGAATCGCTGAGCACCGAATAGCAAGTTGTTTGCACCGGGTAGCAAGACGTTCGCACCAAACCAGATACTAAACTGACCACAAATCAGGTGCAAACTGACTATGGAAAAAGCACAGAGCATGACAAACGAGTCACCGAATATAAAGAAAGCTGCACCGCTAAAACTGATCCAAGCACCGAGTATAAAGCGGTTAGCAATGAGTATAATGGCTTTCACACCAGGTGTAAGGTGGAAAGTACCGAGTACCTTGGATAAAGAGCTGAGTATAAGGTGACTGGCACCGATTATAGCAACCAGAGAACCGAATATCATGATACAAGCACCGAAGATGATAAGAAAAGCACCACGGATAAGAAAACAAAATATCATAAGACAGTTATGGCGTTTCATACTGATCCGCCCTCTGCTCTCCCTGAAAACCAGGTGACCCCCCAACTCCACCCTCTCCCCCCCCCCCATAAAAAAATTCTCCACTCTCCAGGCAATACAGAATGACTATTCCCTTACGATCAGCGAGTGTTGAAGGCCCATGTGAAATACGGTTAATATCAAACTTGTATGCAATAAAAGAGTGGCGCCTCTATAATGGAGACTGCTTTTAGGCAAGAGCCGAGTTTTTGCCTCCTTAGCTCGTGACAGTTCTGTTTTAATTGTTTCATCACCATCATAGCGGCAACACTCTGGTATCGAACGAACCATTTTATCACTAGGCTTGTTATAAACCCTCTAAGCTATAATATCAGTATACAGGTGATATTCTCTATATCGTTCTCTATAAATTCCCTAAAGTGCTGACGAGGAGAATTTGGTTAACGATCAAAGGCTGCTTTTGCTGGTGATCCTTTCCTCTCTACTCTTAACCTTAATGCTTGATTCAGCTGGAAAGGACACTTTTTACTTTACTTTTTTTTTTTTTTGTGTGTAAACTATATTTAGCTTGATGAAAGTTATTAAGTCCTTTTTTTGAGGCAAGAAGTTAACTGAGCCACGTGCAAATGAAGCAAGGAAGAAGAAATGAACATTAAAACCTTGCTGTCATAATTATTTAACCTCGGTTTAGTTTAGAGCCCATCCTAAACCCCCCCGGGCTTATCACATTACGGAACAAACCACGATGGCGAAGGCAACGAGGACGCGCGTGGCAAAACAAAAGATCTGATTGGCTGAACAATAGCTCGGCAAGTAGCGTTTTAAAACTTTGTACATTTCTTAGCGACACTGCAAAATAACAGCGTGAAATCGCCAAAATTTGCAGGGTTTGAGAACGGAAACCCCTAAGGTAAATGATCAAATTTTCCATTTTGAACTCAACGCTGTTCACATAAGCTTTGTTGCCGTAAGAGACGGCGAACACATACGGCTTCTGCGTAGTTCTAAGGGAAAATTCATTGCCTGAGGATGGAATTGCGGGTTTAATTGGTTTTAAGCCCAAGTTAACGCGGAGTTCCCTCGTCGGGTAATGAATTTTCCTTGAATCGCATAATTGAATAAAAATAAGAAAAAAATAGTAACATCACATGTTAAAGGGCCCTCAACAAGGTTCTTCAGTCTCGCGATCCCGATTAAGACTTTCTCTCAATCCCGTAATCCCGACGGATTAAACCGGCCAATCCTGATCCCAATCATAATTTTTCCTTAGTCTATTTCCTCAAGTAAAAAGCTCTTTTCGTGGGGTAAAACTTTTCTCTACCAAGTTTGATCCATTGAAGTCTTTACCCACCGCAAGGCGGAAGTTTATCTCTTTACCAAAACAATGATATCGTTCATTTTAGACGTTTTCAAACTTCTGCACGAATAACGTACGTTTGTCCCGGAAACGTACGTTGGGTGGAAAAATCTTGCACGCCAGCAGGAAATCCATAAAGCCACCATGATGTTTCGATGTCTGCACGGGCTAGCTCCAAGTTTACGTGGCGTGACTCTGCTTATGACCTCAGGGACTCTGAAAATAAGCTTAATGTTCCACTACCGCGCACTAATTATTACAGAAAAAGCTTTAGCTACAATGGCGCCAAATTATGGAACAGTTTACCACGCGATATAAGGAACACAGAGTCTCTGGGGTTATTTAAAAGTAAGATCAATGACATTCTTTAAGTCTAACGCACGGCATTCACGGAAAACAGCTTTAGTGTTATAGTATGTAGTTTTAATTTTAAATATCTTAGCGTATGTGATATGTATTTTGATAGGCTGATGAATTGATCGTGTCTAAATAAAGATTACAATACAATACAATACAAAAACGACCTCCTCAATGCTCGCGCAAGAAATTTTTGGGTAGGGGCTAAAGACGAACGCATGACTCCTCTCGGCCTGGCTGCGTGAGAGAGTCTACCATTTTCCCCGCTAAAAATAGCTTCATGACGTCATGACCGTCCTAACATAATTTATCGGGATAATCCGGACAGTTGATTGTCCAACAAGAGTGACTTCAGTCCATTTTACAGTTGCCGGCTTGGTTGCCAAGCCTTTGGGCAGGAGTGAGGCCAAGGGTGACCTGGTTAAATACAAATTCTGCTGTCTTTCAATTGTAAATTAGTTTATCAACATGCTAACTAGATACTGGTCTCTATCTCAACAAGGACACCTTCAGCCTCATTCCAAATCAAAGGCTTGGCAACTAAGTACACAACTGTAAATGCCTATTGGGAATTAAAAATCTATCATAAAACTTAGATATTACTTTGTCACATAAGCAGCTTGAATAGCGTTGCTTTTCTATTACTTGGGCCACTTAAACAACACCACCAAACTTCCATAATAATTATAATCACTAAATTTGTAACTTTTTACCATCATAAATCTTTAATAACTTTTAAAATATCTTAAATACAATTGGAACAATATCATTATCCTTTAACATTAAAATAATGTAGTAAATTCATTTCCTCCTGCAAACTTTGTAAGCATCAGCAAGTAAAAATTGAACATTGTCAGATGGTAAAATGTAAATAGTCATTAAGGGGATATTACAATACGAGGCCACTCTTGGATAATTTTATGAATTTCATCTTCAGGTGAGACTATTATTTTTCTTAAAAGTGTCAATGTACATGTGAATGATAGAAAGGATAACTTTTTTGAAGAAACTGTGGTGCTGTGTTTGTGAGGATATTTCAAGAGGATTTAGTTTTATCAACTGAATTGATATAGTAATTTAGCAACTGTAAAGAGCTTCTGAAGCTGCTCTATCTAGCTTTGCCATTCTTTTTTCTCTGAGAATAGTTAACACTTGGAATGCCAGCCTTACAATGGCCAATTTACATTTATTTATCAACTCAGTTGATAAAAACTAATTATGCGGTAAAAGATAAAATACTGTTAGCTCAAGAAGACAAGATTTATGTGCCCAAATAGGCCTGACAAGTTCTTATTCTGTGTGTGCAGATGAACACTGAGTGTAATGATTACCCACACACCAGTGTATTTGTACCCTGTAGCTGACTCATAAACACCTTCCCTTTGAAGAATTTAAAAAATAAACTCGAATGCAGCTAACTTTTAAACCTCAGTGATCAAATTTCTTATGCTTTTAAAAGTGAAGGGAGACTGTCATATAACTTCCTTAAATAATTATACGCTTTTAGCAAGACCACAATATTAAGACCTTCAATTGAAAAATATGAATATAGTTACACAGCGTATCACTGTGCTTGCTGAATATAATGTATCATAAAAGTCGTTAGTGACAGGAAAAATTGTAAGTGACTTTTGAACAACTTCTGTTTTAGCACAAAATAATAGTGCAGTGAAATTTGAAGAATAAGATCCTCAATTTCATGGCTAACAAAATAGTATCACTTTTCAGTCTTAAATAGACTGTTGTCATGTTCTTTTTTCTAACGTTGCAAAGCTACTAGCCTGTGAGCAGGCCATCATATATGTGCTGCAAGATAAGCTTTTCTCCCTCTGCAGGAAGATTTGAGAGGAGTTAGAAAAGGTTTGCCCAGACCACTTAAAAGTCTCAAACTTTCCCACAGACAGAGACGATTGTACTGAAGTTTTAATGAGGAAGGACTGCTCATAGGCTAATAAGCTACAAATAAATATTAGAAGGACGAGACAAACATCCAAAACAGGTCATCATCACCGCATGTGTCATATTGTCAGGCACCTTGCATTGGTGACACAAACCCACAAACCCTTTTCACCGTCCCCATGCATTAAACATGAGGCTATAAGTTTACCACTTGCTCTGAGAAAATTAACACACAATTATTAGAACCAGGTAATTGAAGCAAAGAAAATTATCAAACATACATGAAAGAGTCACTCATCAGAAATTGTATGACTGCCAAGTTTGATTTCATGGTCAGCAGCTAATACACTCAAAATTCACTGCTGGGCCAAAATTGTGCAAGTTCATTCTTTAACATTCCAAATTCTCACAACGACATTGCACGCTGTATAGGATAATGATGACCTCCAACAAAAATTAATGATACATTACCATTGAAATCCTAACACTCTGGAACAGCATAACACTGTTATCCCTTAGACCTATGCTTTCACCTTCCCACCCCCCCCCCCCAACCCCTTTTACAATGCTGCACTCTGTGATTGTACAGCACTGAGTGATAGGGGGGGGCAGGGCATAATACGGAAAACCGCATTCAATTAGCATTTCTAAATCATTCCTAAAAAGTGGGTCTGCAGAATTTGTCGCAGATTGTAACTTAAGTTTGTTTTGGATGTGGTAGAGGGCATATAACTCATGAAATGATTTATGATGTTGGTGCTTTTTTTCAACCAACTGCAGCCATGCGCTGCAAGACAGGTAATAGTCAGTCCTGTGGTAAAATGTCTGCGTGACACATAGGGCATTTGTCTTGCACATAGAGCCATTTTCTGAGGCACAAACTGTGAAAGAAATGATTGCATTTAGTAACTTTAGCCCTATCTAATGCTTCATAACAGATACAGCAGACATCATTTAGGTGCTCTAACTGTTCATCAGTGGCCCATTGCAAGGAGTTGAGTCTCTTCACAGCATTGCGTCGTAACAGGAAATTGTTCCATCCTTCTTGAGCTCTTTTGTAGACATTAAAGTAAGCATGCATTGAGATCACCAAAGCACCTAGGGAGGAAAAAGGCTAATTAACTCTTAACACCCTAATATCGGTATCCGTTTTCTCTATACTCTCATCTATACATTTTTTTTAGCACTGACTTGGAGAATTCATTTCACAATCAGAGCTTGTTAGGCCAGCAACCTTTTTGCTTTATTTTCATGATCTTTATAGTTCAACAGCATTTTATGGATAAATTAGACACTGATCACCCTTAGGATTTAAAGAGTTAACTTAATCTCAATTCATCATTCTAAATCTTCACAAAAAATTTCCCTGCTTGAGGTCTGGTCATTGTCAAATTCTGCAAAATTGATGATTTTGTTTGTCAACAAAATACAAGATTGATACTTTTTGAATAGCCAAGGTAAGATTATCTACATGAATTAAATTTATTTACCACTTGTCCAAAATATTATTTCAAGCTACCTCTGAGCAGTGCAATACAACAATGATTCATAATTTTATATGTAACTAGTTTTAATAATAACTTAGTACATTAAATTTTAATTAGTACAGTGCATTAACGGTAAAGATTCTTACCAATATAGTTCCACTCCCCAGTTAAGGTAGCCCATGCAGTGTATCCAAGGACAACCACGGCAACTAGGAACTCAAAAACCTTTGAGCCAGCATTGATGTAATAAACATAGTCATCTAGATCCTTCATTTGACTTTCTGAGTGTACATTGGACACAAAAAGTCCATAAATTATGAGTGATCCCATCACTTGAACAATTGTCACCAGGTTGCTGGATATGATAACAAACAACCATGCGTCAAAAGTAAACATTTGGCAGAGAACAACTATCATATATCCAGGAAGTACCAGAATCAAGACACACACTCCTATTGCACGCAAGTGTTTGCTGGTAAAAACACCAGAGTAAGTTGCACCCAATGACATGAGAGCTGGTTCTGCAAGCTCATAGGCAGACTGCAGAAACAAGGAGAGTGTGACAAACAATACCAGGCCTATAAGCATGAGGCGTTGCTGCGTGGGTACACTTGCAATTCCAACTTGAACACTCAAAAGAAAAAATGAAACACTATTGTTCCATTGTTCCTGATGACGGTCTTCCACTGGTCGCTCAATATTTCCTTTTATCAGCATGCTAGTGAAGTCTAAGATAAGATTTGCCACAAATCCAACAATCAGACTTGCTCCTGCCAAATCCAGAAGGCTGTCAAAACAATAAACTAAACTTCCAGAAAAAGCAACAGGAAAACTACGGGTTCCAATCAACAAAAGATTGAATAGAGCCAAACATTTCATTAGCCAAGTTATCATAAGAACTTGACCTAAGTTTACCCTTCTCCAGTGGTATACAAAGAGGTCTAACCATCCAAAAGTGATTACAATTCTGAATGTATTCTTTATCAGCCCTGGAACCTCCTGTAGTAGTTGGAGGATGCCAAGACAAGCTTTGTACGCTTGAATTACTGTAGCAAATACAATGTAACCCAGGCAGACATCTCGCAAAATTGAAGAAGCTTTGACAAATGGGAGTGATAGAAGCTGGATGATCACTGGGAAAATGATGAAAATTCCAACAGTTTGCTTGGCACTAACAGCTGCCCACTTGCGTGGAACAATGGCTACACTTACAGCAACAAAAACCTGGGTGTATAAGAATGAATAGCCATAAGTCGCATCAAGATGAGATGAAACATCTGGATTTGAACTGCTCCATACGAAATCTTTGTTAGCACCTGAAGGACTATATGCTACAATGGCAGCAAATGCAATGAGAAGAACAACTTCTTCAATCAACCAAATGAAGAATTTCTGGAGATAGCTCAAGTTTGTGACTATGCCAATTGTACCAACAAGACCACACATTACAGCTGCAATGCAATGTAAAAGGTATAAAGTTTGATTCATCATGATTCCTGAGGTCGACGAAATTGAACTCTTTGTCCCCTAAGATTAACTAGTCAGGGCTCGACACTACCTCTTCAACTTGCTAGCCAAGTGGCTAGTGACAACTTAGATGTTATGACAATTTCAGTTTGTTTACTAGCCAAACTGGCTGATGGAAATAAAAAACCACTAGCCAAAACTGAATTTCTACTAGTCTGTAGCTAGTTGGCTACCATTAGTGTTGAGCCCTACTTCTACTTAAAACATAATCCCTGAATCACACATTAAGGACAGGAGAATCAAGGAGATAATCACTAACTAAAGAGCCTCTTGAATTTTAAACAAATTCTCCTCGTCAGCACCTTAGGAAATGTATAGAGGACAGTATGGAGAATATGCATACTGAGGTTAAGGTGTAAATGGCTATAACTAATTAATGTACACTGATTAATATGTAACAGTTAAAATCAATTTAGGTAAAAAGGATTTTAACAAAGTTTAATATCCAATCTTGTTTGTTACAGATCAATTACCGTAGGAGGCGGCAAACGATTCACACGATGCCTGATAAAGCCTAAATTAGTATGCGACACATGAATTTTCAGAAAGGCGGGTATTTCAGCTAGATATGAATTTTTCCCTTTTAAATTTTTGATATAAAATTATTGTGAAGTACTTTCTAATTTACATGTGACTCTGCACATGAAACAGAATAAGGAGCCCTCCCTCCTCACGTGCAACCAGTTCTTCAGTAATACATGATGTAGTTCACAGATGTCATCAAAATGGGTAACGACAAAAGGACTACGGTCTTTTCGTCCAAAAGTCTTTTCATCCAAGTCTTTTCCTCCAAAAGACTTTTCGTCCAAAAGTATTTTCACCAAAGTCTTTTCGTCCAAAAGTATTTTCACCAAAGTCTGTTTGTTTACTTGTTACTTGTTATAAGTCTTTTCTCGTAGCAAATAAATAACTTTTAGAAGGCTAGATAAGGCTATAGAAAGAACTTGTTGTGAGCCATTCATGTAGTAATGTTACACTTCGTTGCCCTTTCACGCTCAATAGATGCTTAACAACAAGCCTTATATTTCCATTTCTTTCGCGTGAAATAATTAAACGGCAAGCAAGTCTTTACTTTTGCCACTATTTAATAAAATATATTGCAGTACAACTTCATTCATTCTCTGCGTATTCATCGTAAAATTTGCGACGTTGAATTCGTAAATGAAGATTGGTGACTATAGGCATCAGAACCAAAATGGCGGCGGCTCGCAACAAGTTCTATCTAGAGCCTTATCTAGCCTTCTAAGAGTTACTTATTTGCTTCAAGAAAAGACTTAACAAGTAAACGAACAGACTTAGGTGAAAATACTTTTGGACGAAAAGACTTGGACGAAAAGACCGGACACCCAACAAAAATATGGCATTAAGTGTGTCACTGACCTCTTCATTCTTACCACTTATTGATGTCTTTTGTAATCTATTACGGAACAGGTGCATGATAACATGACATGAAACCTGTTTGTTTGAAAATTAATAATAAAGTAGCAAAAAGTTGCTTAAGTTGGTGATGACATCCATGCAGACTGTCTTCCAATAGAGCATGAGTGAGAACCAAACGAACTTAATGTGTTTTTATTAATAATTTTTTCATATGAATCGTCATACATTCAACCAGAAGCATAATTTTTATAACCTAAACTGACTCAACAAAACACCACTTCCTGACTCAGATTGCTCTCATACTGCTATCTGGTCAAAGCATTTGACGCATCCTAAATAGAATTAGAGGTCAATTTTGTGGAGAATATTATACAGAGATAATCACATGACTCGCAAATGCATCTTATTAATTACTTATGGTCAGTGGCCATGGAGTAACAAAAAAGCTGTACGTTCATACCTGCAACCTCATGCAATGGTCTGGAGCCTTCGCTTGAATCTTGAACAATCTTGTCAAAATAAGTACCCAGTTGTAAGACAAAGCAGAATGGTACCCTTAAAATGATATTTTCGTATCTAAAATAGTACGTCTTCATTGAAGACCATAAATTTGAAGGCTCCATTCTTGCTATTTAGCAAGATGGGCATTGAATTCCTTCATGTGACAGTCGATAATAAAACAAATGACGACTCCTTCAGAGCCTTTAGTGAAGTCGACCAGCGGACGGAAACTCTACTTGCTAGGGTATAGAAAGGAGGGGATGACATTAAGCAATTTCTTAAGATGCTTTCAGTTTTCTCTTTTTGTAATTTGAACAGTTCATCTAAACATTTTTATCAGCTCTTATACAACGATTAACAAATTTTGTTACTTGTCATGATATAAGATTTCATAGATTTAAGGTTGCTTAATTCTGGTGTCCTCTCCTACCCCACCCTAAGATTATCATTTGCTGCATTTATCCCAGGCTCCCAGCTGTTAATGTAAGAATCAATATGGCGGATGCGGTTAGAAGGTCGATAGATTACTACGCGAAGTTGAGGGTAAGCAAACCTATGAAAAGGAAGATTTTATGCAACTGAAGGTACATGTGTAAAGATGAGTTATACTGCAATCCAATGGACCCAAAACCTGGAAGAATTTCGCCGTTCCCCAGAAACATTTATGACATCAAGAAACACCACCGCGCACAATTTTGTTTTGGACATCTTCCAGGTAAATTTAACTTATTTTCTGACTCTGTTTTAACCCTTCAACTCCCCAGATCTGTTTGCTAATTCTCCTCTCTAGTTGCTTCACCTTTCCTTTTTAAGTTAGTTACAAGAGTTTGGTGTTAGATCAAGACAACTAGTTCTACCTGATAAGGTTGAGTATTCTCATTACCTGTTGTTGGATATTGTATAGATATTATAGGGAGAAGTTACATGTAAATCACCTCTGGGAGTTAATGGTTAACAGTTAATGCAATGGAACTAAAATCTCCAGAGTTAATTCCTGGTACTTCAGAAAACTAGCAAGCTTAATTTGATTAAGTATCAACTTGTTTTGAATGTCCACTAGGTTCTTTGTCATGAAAATCTTCCCGAAAATGTGAAGCTCCAGATGTTATTTCTTCTTCAAGAAAAGGTAACTATAAATCGTGGCATTTTTACAAGTCCGACACTTGATCATTTGTGTATTTATCAATCAATTTTCACTTTTTATTTTTCTGAAATTAGTGCATGTTGTATTTTCTAGGTTTCAAGTCTTTTCCTTGATTCATTAAGGTAATGTACACATGGAAAACCTCTGCTAGCACTGCCATGACTGTCTACTGTTGACATGATCAGCAACCGGCCATTGTGTAATGAGAGGTGTACATTTTTCGCTGATCCACCCTCCCTTCCCTACTCTGAACCTATTCACTTTTGAGATCTCAGTAGTAATTCTCCTTGTTATCAGTGCCACAAATTCCTATAACCTTAGTTTTGAGAATTCAGTGTCAGATAAAGTAACAATTCTAAAGTTGATAATTTTTCTCTAGTATTTTTATACTTTTTTTGCTTGCACACATTCATGTGCTTATTACTCCCCCACCTCTATTCTTGGAGGTTGCCACAAGTCAGGAAAAAGTCAATGAGAGTAAACTTTCTTCAAAATTAATTTTCTTTTTCAGACGTGAAACTTTTTGAATTGATAGGATTTTGTTTTATGAAATGTTTAACATATTATAAGTTCTCCTTATATTATAATATCAATACATTATTGAGCAAACAGGTCATGGGAAAACTCAAACTTATCATGTTAAAGTTGTTATCTTGATCTAACACCAAATTCATATAACTATTCTACAAGAAATTGTGTCACAGCTGGACGGGAGAATTAACAATCAGATCTTGGAAGTTAAAGGGTTATATCAAGGAGCTACATATCAATTCCTGTACACTGCATACATGTGGCTTGCTGTATTTGTCCTTATAAAAAAAATACATGTGGTATGCTTGTCAATGTTTTCTTTTTTATTCATTTTACATTTTCTTATTTGTACCCTCAAACTACAGTGTAGAATGTGCTCTACAGTCTCTGAAGGAAATGTTTCTGCCTGTGTATAAAGTCATGCTTGAGCTCTACCTAAGCCAGGTAAGGTACAGGCTGGTGAAGCTGAAATGTACATCAAACAAGCACCGCCAGGGCTTAACCCTAACAGTTGTCAACTAAAGCCACAGACTAGTAGAAATTAAGTTTTGGCTGGTGGTTTTCGGTTTCCACCAGCCAATTTGGCTTGTAAACAAACTGAAATTGTTGTAACATCTAATTTCAGTGTCACCAGCCACTTAGCTAGTGACTTTCTGTTTGTATCCATTATTGTTGCAAAATGTATTATTTTTTTCCCGCACTGACAATGGCCGCTTGCGTGAAAAAAAATTTCTGGCAAAGCAATTTGCTGATATTGTCAGCGAGCACTATCGGGATTTTGAGCACGCTTACATATATTGAATTTGATTGCGTGGTTCTGCTAGCTATGTTCTAATGGGCATTATTAAATAAACAGCAATAATTATTGTGATAACATGGATAATCCAGTTCTTTTTTTAAGAAGGATCTTGTCAATGAAGAGGTTGTTTTACATGTATTTTTAGCTTTTATATTCATTTGTAAGTTCATGTGTTGTACTCTTTTCACAGGCATCAAGTAACTTTTCCCCAAGCAGCAATGCTCCATGGTAAATATTCTAGGGCTATTATTTTAAGCTTTCATTCCCAGCACATCAATATCCCTTTATAAGAAAACAGCTTCATCAGTTTGCTGTCCTGCTATGTACATTGTTTCTGTCACTTGTTTGGAATAGTTTAATTGAAGTGAATAAATGGTTGTTGGATTTTCCACTTCATAGTTGTTGATAAAGAAGTAAAAAATAATTAATAATGAACATTGTCCCCCTTTTACAATTGTGCTTGAGAATGTTACTGACCATAACTTTTTATTTATCAATTCGTTCTCAGGGCAGACACAGTTCCAAATCTGAGAAAGGATATGAGCCCTTATTCCCTGATTGCTCAGTCATCCCAGATTTATCTCAGTCAGGTGTTTCCGTCGTCTGATATCAATTACAAAATAATTATATTGTGGAATTATTTTATTTAATGTAATATATCAAATGCGCATTTGATCATACATAAATGGAATTTGTGCACTACAAATATTAAACTATATTATTATAAAATGAACCACTTTACATTCTGTTCTTTAAATAGAGATTGTGAATTAGAGACAGCAGATTTGTCTGGTTGCTTACATGATTGTACTCTTAATTTTATTGCTGTTAATATTTAGTTATTCCTTATTCATTGTTTTTAGATTTTGGTTACAGGAACTGTCATTCTGATCTCTAGGGAAACATTGGTGGGTCAATTACTTCAGTCTTGACTTTTAGGATGCATTTTAAAAATACGCACAAGTGATCATAGCATAATTATAATTATGGGACCAGCGTCACTGCAATTGACCATTTTTGTGAATGTACATACAACTTATTTATTCAAAGCAATTTCAATGTTGGTAGTATTTTCAATTTGTAAATGATTTTTTATTATTATACAATTATGCAGTGGTGGGCATTATATATATTTTTGTACAGTCTAAAGAGATTTAATCTCTTTTTGTGGAATGACAGGAAAACAGTCAAGAGGTTTTTGTTGATTTTGTTGAAGTCCTGACTGATGTCATAGATCTGGTCAGTAATTTTCATTTCAGATTTTAAACCTGCAATTATTCTTTTGGTTGCTTGTATAAAATGTATGTTGAAACATAATCATTTGATAATGATAAAATATTATTTGTACATGAATGCAATGTTTGTAGCTCAAAAAAATGGAACCATGTATTGTTTGATATCACAAATTTGATAGATTAAAATATAAATCCATTTGGATGACTAAAAAGTGTTATTAAAATATCATGTACTGCAGTACTTATGTTCAGTACTTCTGGAATTTTGCTTTTTGTTGGGCCATGTGGTTTTTTATACGTAAGTGCTCACTTCTTTGCCTACTGTTCTTTCATCAATTGGGGATTTTTTCATCGGAGGCCTGGGGACTGTGTAGTCACACAATTTTTCATGGAATTGGGGGGAGGGGGGGGATGGTGGTGAATATTAAATCAGGCTGCAAGGCTGGTGGTAAACATCCACCACTTTTACCAACACTGAGGTGAATAATTGTTTTAAGTACATAATGTACAGAAACCTAAAAATTAGATTATTTTTGTTAATAATACTGGTATTACCAGTACCAAAAACTTGTCAGAAATATAAAACCCCTATAAGGCAGGAATTTGAATTTGTCTCATTGGTTGCTTGTACGGGGGTTGATGATTGAATATACTATTCACTTGTCTGACTGTGTGGTATAAACTAATTCTTAATATTGGACATGAATTTGTTCTGAAAATCACATACAACTGACAAATTAAAGTATCAACTGGTCATTAATTTTGTTGCAGAAGTCCTAATTATTTTCACAAGTATGTTTTAATTTACAGGTCAACAACCCTTACAATCTACTTGTGAGGAGAACTGCATGTGACTGTCTTTGGGAACTGGAGCTGTCTTATCCAGTAAGTTAATATTAATTTTTTTAAATTCAATCTGTGCAATGTAGCTATTTTAAGCTGAAATATTATATATTATAGATTATTAAAAACTAGATCATTTGATAATGCAATTCAAGACTTTTTATTGGCTTAGCCATTATGGTATATCAGCCAGTATACCATAATCTACAAATATGGCAAGTGTACAGGTCAGTTTAGAATTGAAAGGGAGCTAAAAATTTAATAAAATTTAATAATCTGATTTAACATTTTTAATAAAACAATTATTCCACTCGCGCTTATTGGATATGAGATGATTATAGCCAACGAGGGGCGTAGCGCCGAGTTGGCTATCTATCATCTCATATCCAACGTGCGCTTGTGGAATAATTGTTAAATAGCTGCAAACAAAAGCCTTGATAGAAGATACCTGCACATGTGTGATTAAGCGCACCCTGTAGTCTATCGGTACATGTACATGTATTTCCAGTAAGTGGTAAATGTGCACAAACATTCAACTATAAATAAGAGTTTTGTCACAGTAGTGCAAGGGGTCAAATGTTTATACAGTAGTTGGTGGATAGCATGATCAAAATAGATTTACTAGATTTTTACTTAGAATATCATAATTATGCATTTTCCCTTTTTTTGGGTCATCAGAAATGAACTCCTTCATAAATGGTGGATCTAATTGCTATTCCTTTGTAATTAACTAAAATCAGCCCCTGTGGCTTTGTAAATTAGAAGTTGTTTAAAAATGGTGGAATTCTCACTCAAAGATGAGGCTAAGAAGGGGCATCTGCATGCAAAGAAAAGAATAATAATCATGCTTGTCCTCCATTATGAGAGAGGTTTTTAGGTCTATGTGTCTAGTAGCTTTGTCACTTTTAAATTAATCTTGTTCAGACAAATATTCTTTGTTCATATTTAATCATTCACTTTTTCTTCATTATTTACAATCTTTTTTATTCTTTTTTTTAATTAAGGGTCTTCTCCATGCAAAATTGGACCATCTGTATGCCAAATGTGCTGCAGAAAACAGTCCTATATTTCAGAGTTACATGGTAAGTGTTGTTAATTCTGTTTTTTTATGCATGATTATAATTATATATTTAGTATTGTTGCTCAAACTCAAGGCCTGGTATGCTGAACAATTCCATTAGCATTGTCTTGTGTGGGATGCAGTTCTAAATAATGATACATTCATGGAGCTCTGTGCCAGGTTTTTCAAAGCTGGGTTGCGATAACTAAGGGTTAGTGTGAAATACAATTTATGACTCGAAAAGTTTAAAAGAAAATCAGTATAGTTCTTTTATGTCACTCTACAATTTGATGATTGAATTCTCTAAAAAGATATGAGACAATTATCTGAAAAAGCCTCCTGAACTGAGGAATAAAGAAATCCAGATTAAAACTCAACTTTTGATTTATCGACCTTTGAACAACTAACAGACCTCATGGATTGTAAAACTCTGAGCAAGTCTGAGATTTTGTTGCAAAATTAATTAATTGCTAATGTTTGCAAAATCTACACAGAAAAAAAAAATATTTCTAGGGCAACACTACAGTACTATTAAATTTTTCTTACATAACTTACAGTAATGGGAAATTTTACAAATTACAAATTCACAAGACTTACAGCTGCTGTAGAATCAGTTGCAGGAAAAGAGAGCTTTGTCATGGCAACTTAAAAAAATATGATGAAACAATACTATCTGTAGATAGAAATATGATATAAAACTAACCATGAAAGCTATCTTGAGAACCTGCAAAAACAGTTCAGTTGATATTACCTTTTGCATGTGTTTCTTTTGCTTCAGGTCTTGTTTGTAACAATCCTGCGTCATGCAATGGAACTCTTACTACAAGAGTCTGCTAATAGGTGAGTGACAAAAAATAACACTTGTGCGTCAAGTTATAACTTAATTAAGGTTACTGACAGATGATATCTTTTAGAAACAGTGAAACTAAACTTTTTCCTTTTGTTTTTCCTCCTAGACTGGATGACAACTGTGTAAATAGTTTACTTACAAGCCGCACAGAACCCCTTAAGGTAAAATGAACTGAATGTCTACTAGATGAGATGTTTCAGTCTAGTTACCTGTTGATGTTTTTGTTTTTGTTTTTGTTTTTTTTCCAATGAATTCTTTGCTGTCTTTATTTGAAATCCATCCAAAAAACTTTTTAATAAAAGAAAAGCATGATCATTATGTTGATAATGGTACTAATAATGGTGATGATGTTAATGGAGCACCTGAAAAATGATGATGATGATGATAATTGAATTTTTTTACTACTGCCTAATAGATGTGCACATGCACATGCATCATATGTATTATACATGTAGTCTATACTTGACTTTATACAATGTAGATCATTCTCTACATGACACATTTTATTGTGGAATTCATAGACAAGTATTATATATAAATTATATGTTTTACTTTCTTTAGCCTCTTTATTTGCCCAAAGATATTACAAAGCAGGTTTTACCAGTAACAATTCAGGTGAGAGAATGAAATCCCCGTCAGAATACCATGCACATTTTTCATTCATAAAAAGAAATAGTCCTTAATAAGTGCAGCAATGCCTAGGTCTCCTTAGTAAAGTAGTACAGGTGTAAACACTCATACAGTAAAGCTATCCTTTCTTCATTTTAGGCCAGAGCATTAAGCTCCAGGTCGTTGACTTTACCAGAGAATGTTGACTCCAAGGAACTGAAAAGGGCAGTTTCTTTCTTAATGGATAACATTGGTTTTCTTAACACTACTGGACTTTTCCATGTTATGTATCAAGTAAGTTTCCCATTTTTTTTTGTCTGTTTACTCCTTTTAAGTTAATCTTAAGTATGTACATAAGTTAATCTTAAGTAAGTGTATAGTCATCAAGTCCAAGTGTTTCTGAATTTTTTATTAAGTTATCTTCTTCTGTAAATAGATGTAGTGTTGAATTGTATTTGCTTCTTGTAGCTCATGCAATGTGTGAAACTAGCAGAACTTGCCCCAAATGTGAGTAGTTATATTCATCCATTAATACAATTGCATAATTTATATTATACGGTTACCAGTGGCAGATCCAAACATTGAGCTAAGAGGGGAGGGATGGGGAGTGTTTTTTGTGTCTGTTTGTCTGTGTGTACACCTGCTAGCTTTCCTTCCTTATGCGATTTTTTTTTTCACTGAAAGTAAGGGAGGGGGGCTGCCCCCCCCAGGCCCCTCCCCTAGATCCGCCACTGGTTACTGTAGAGGCTTTGCACCAGTGAAGTGTATTTTAATGTTACAAGTTAGATGCGATTCATTTTTCTCAACTCATTTGATGATTTGAAATGCCCAAGATAAAGAGGTTCTGAAGCTAACATTTTGACCAGTAGCTCTTTTTCTGAGCTTTGGTCGACTTCTCTGGTACGTTAATTGTTAACTCATCAACATCTTTGATGAACTGACCTGAGTGTGCTATATGTCAGCAAGTGGACACATCGGAAAAGTAGTTTGTGAATAGATCGTTATGATTCTTCATTTGTCATACTAGAGATGGTTCTATACGACCCTCCTTAGCATAGCTCAACTCTGATGAGCACTTGCAGCAGTTGTGGCCCAAATGATATCTTAATTTAATTTTTAATTTTTCTTTTCTCAGATGTTTAAGTCGCAGTTTATCACTTGGGTTTCCACAACTGATCTGTCTGTGTTTCACGTTCTGCTTCTTTTAAAGGTATCTGTTACTAAAATCATGTACTGTTTAACGCTCTGTTACACATATTATATTTTGGTACTTATATTAAGTAGAGTAATCATTACTGTCTAACGCTCTGTTACACATATAAAATTATTTTGGTACTTATATTAAGCACAGTAATCATTACTGTTTAACGCTCTGTTGTAAAACACAATATTTTGGTACTTATAAGTTAAGTGCAGTAATTATTGCCTTTAGTGACTTGTTTATGGCCAATGCAAGTATTTTCATTGTGACGAACAAATGGCTGAAAGTACACAACAACAAGTACCTTTCTTTTAGCTGTTTACCATTTGAAGTAGTTGCCATGCCTGAATTTTCTGTAATTCAGTTTGATGCCTTCTTCACCTGAACATTTTACATGTTACTAGCTTAAATCTGTTTTATCGTTTCCTACAATTTTTTTTCCCGGCAGCTAAAATTTTTAGATGACTTATTCTTGGAAGGAGATGAACTTCTTCTTCTTCACAGGCAAGGACCGTCACGTAATTGTTAGAAATTATTTGGGCAATTGAATGTTCAGTATATTGCTCGTGTTGTTTAGCTCTTATAGGAGAACGTAAAAAAAAAAAAACAAACAAACAAACAAAAAAAAAAAATTTTTAGGAAGGGTAGTGAATTTATAGTACGTGTTCTGTGAAGTGGAATTTGTGAATACAGAGGTTAGAGTATTACCTATACAGGCTTAAGAACTAATAACAGATGTACCATCAGATGAATGTTTTTTTTTTTCTTAATTTTTACACACACAAAAACCAAATGCATGCATTTACTTTGTAGAATGCTGTTGGTGTCAAGTCAGCCCACCCTCGCACAAGGACAGCGTTTGTTGTGCTTTGAGTGGCTCATGCACTTCCCCACCGACGAGGTAACTTTGAGGCAGTCAATTCGTTAATAGGTTGATTTCAAATTAATCAGAATTTACATTTCTCATTATATGTACACTTTTTTTTAATATCAGAAACTTTAGGGCTAGTTGATTCCCAATGGGTCTTCAGATGTCTAATATACTGTATCATATCGCTAGCAGCGCCTGTGCGCAATATAAAGCGAACCCTGTCTTCGAGCGGGTAAGAAAGGCCGATCTTGCCCGCTTGAGATTGCCCACTTTGATCCTGCTCAAGAAAAAGAAGAGCGTGGAGCGGACTGACAAAGTTCGTAATTCTTGGTCAATGTGATGAAGTTGAAACAAAGAAAACATAAAAATTAAAACTCTCGTAGGTTTACTGTGCTGCAAACATATTAGGGTTCCTGGCTCCCGAAATAAACAAGTCATCCTTGATTCTTCCTTAAGTGAAATCTTTTTGCTACATGATAAATCCTTTTGTCGACCTAGCTTCGTTGTTTAATTTTTGGAACATTTTTTGAACTTTATTTTTTATTTAGACACGGCAAATCTATCAGATAAAATAATAGTATTATTACAATCTATTATTACAATTACATTCTACTTTAATCTATATAAACATGATCTAAAATTTAAAAGTGAAGTAGAAAAAATTAAGAAATTCTGCTTTACATAGATGCCGAGTGCGTTTTGTCGATTCAGACGAAGAAATCGCGACGACCATTTTGAAAAGATTGAAGTGATTTTGCTTGCCGCAATTCAGGGGACAAGCTATTCCAGATAACCGCACCGTTATAGCTAAAGCTATTTTTCAGGAAATTGGTGCGGGGCAATGGAGTAGCTAGTTTGTTTTCACAGTTCCTTAGATTATAAGGAGGATCATATTTAGTGAAAAGAGAAAACTACTGCATGCGTTTTATATGGACCTCGAATTCGCCTCTGTCCATGAAACGCAAAAAAAAGGAACTCGGCCAATATCCAACCATGCTGACCTCACGCTTGGTCGATAACGCATATATGTTTCACTTTTTCAGGAAACTCTAGTTTTACAACCAACCATTCCTCACTGCTTGGATTATTCACAGTTTAGTTTCTTTTACCCTTCTGTATTCGATTCTTTAGGTGAGTGTTGTCTTTTACTTAAGTTCGACTCAGCAGCGATTGCTGATTTTATCGGTATACCGCAAAGAAAAAAAAATTGTTTTACCAACTGAGTTGATAAAGTTAATTGGCTAACGTAAAGAGTCTCTATGAGGAAATCAGATACGACTTGGTAATTCGTCTTTCGGTCGTGACCTCTGCCACTTGGTCTGCCTTCGTCAGACTAGCCAAGCGAAAACCTTTTCGCAAATCTCGCAAATAGTTCTTTATGTAGACTACGAGCAGTCACCATTTTACAGCGAAGTCTGTCGCGCGAGTAAAAACAGAAAAAACCATGTGAGTGTGAGGCGCAGAACTCTGAAATTCGATTTCACTGATTTTGTTTTATGCACACGACGGACTTCGCTGAAAAGCAGGGACTGGTTGTAGTCTATTCTTTACGTGACTTGGAAGCTCTAGCAAACCTCTCTACAGTCTGTAACAGTTTCCAGTGTCTACAAACGGTGACGATACATGAGAAGGAAGTTTCGAGACTGAAGTTTCGCTGAACAGACAAGCATATTTTTCGTTTACGATTGTTTCTCAGGCTGTTCGGTTGCCGTGTGCCTTGCCCGACTTGATTTCAGTGAACTAAATGCTTTAAATTTTATGCTCGTCAGATGTGACAGTTGATAAACTCAAGGTTCTGTGCCTATGCTTGGATCACGAGACATTGCATTCATCAGGTACCAATGGAAATAGCTGTTGGATATTGTTGATTGAAACTTGCCTTAGTGAAACAATTCTATGAACAGCACTCAACCGGACCACGAGAGGTTTGAACTTTCCGGCAGATTTGATTTACTGGAGAGGATACTTGAATTCAGTATAGTATAATTGTCAAGGGAGTGTCGAAATGAAAAACAGTATTCCATTGGCTTTTTTCGCTGTGATCTGTGGTTGGTTAAGAATTCTCTCCCGACTTTTAACTTGTGTTGTCCTGGGATTGACTGAGTTTGTTAGGTGTTTGTACTGTGACTTCTCGTCGACCTCTTCTGATGAACTTCATATATACATTGTATCTGATGGTTACTGTTGTTCTGAATAGTCCTTTTTACAGATGTGGGCTCGGTGGCCAAGCCTTTGAACAGGAGTGAGGCTTAGGGTGACCTTGTTATGATAGAGATGTTGCTGCTTTTCAAATGCAAATTACTTTGTTATCATGCTAACTAGATACAGGTCTCTATCACAACAGGGTCACCCTTAGCCTCACTCCTGTTCAAAGGCTTGGCCACCAAGCCCACAACTGTAAATTTAAAGGGACTATTAGCTTTGTGACTACGTTGATTTTAGTTTGAACAAAACTACATCGAAAGGCGCTCAATACAGATGTGACACTCTTTTCTTGTTTGCATTTTTTATTTGGTAGACTCTGCAGGTGTCCCGTTAATGCAATGCTTAATGCCACTCCTTAAGAGAGTCCGTCAGGGAATCGGAGGCAAAACTGTGGTAGCATTGTTCAGAATCCTATTCTGGTATTACAAACATCACTGGGACTCGGAGCTTGAACGCGAAATTTACAGGTGAGTATCAAATGTGTTTTAAACGCAGCCTAGTCCCCAGGCGGTCCCTCTTACCTCGTCATCCGCGTGAAGGCTGGGAATAGGCGGATGAGAATTTCGATGACGTTGCGGTTCTTATTCGGATCCAGGTCTCACAGAGTATGCAACTGCATGCTCGTCGCTGTATGGGAATCAGTGCGTCACTTTTATTTGTTGAATCTTTTCTTGGTAGGCTGGTGTTGTCAATAGTCACTGACCACCCGCAGTTCATACCTCATACAGTAGATTTGCTGAACTCAGTGTCTGCCATTACTCCAGACAGGTGAGTACACTTGCATTGCACTATTCCGCCACCTCTAGCTGTACACAATCTAGTGTCACTTTTTTAACCCTATAGATCTTAAGAGTGATCAACATCTAATTTCTCCTCTCAGCACCTTATAAAACAAATTCTCCAACAAATTCTCATTGTCAGCACCTTATAAAATGTTTAGAAAACAGTGTGGAGAATATGCATACTGATGTTAGAGTGGAAAGAGTTAAGGACGTGATCGCTCTTACTTAAATATGGCTCTTGATTGATCCAGGAAAGTCCCACCTCCCTCTTAACCAACCAGAAGCAGTCGCGGTTAAGTTAGGTGATTTTGTATGTGTGTCTTGTTGTTTGCTTGTGATTGTTTTTGCTCACCAATAAGTCAAGAGTTAAAGTTCCCCGACCCACTCATGTTTTGGTCCCGGCTCTTTCATGCTTTCGTGTCGATCGAACGATTTCTCGCACAGTTCTTCAAACTATTTTGCAGATGTTTATAAGTTCGCGTACAAAGTGTAATTGATTTTTGCCTTAACTCGAAGCCCCAACGCTAACTTAAGATTATTTTGTCATAATAAACAAGTTATCCTCATGATTATGATATCTCATGTTTTGCCTTTTTACAGTAAACTTCCCACCGATTTACTGCGATCTCTGAGTGACCATGTAGTGTCGCAGCCAGTGGAGTCTATTCTTCCAAACTTGACACATCACCTCAAATTACTTTCCCTTGCAATGAGAGGTTCAGATATACAACCTTCGGTAAGTAAAGTAATTGATGTTCGCCTCTGATTAGACCTAATTTCAACGGTTTAAAGACAAGAGTAACTGCAAAATTTTCGGGGGAGCGAAGTCTGTCGCCAACTGTTTCCTCGAGGGCCCCCCCCCCCCCCCCCCGACATTGCCTTCTACGTGAAATTTTTCTCGTTTCAAGTAATGACACCAGTTCTGTGCTTGTTTTAGCCAACCATGCGTTTCTTGATTCAAATCCTTGACAAAGCGGACATCGTCCGTAATGGTGATTGGACTGTTGGAAATTGTGTACTAGCTGTGTGCTACAGTATTCTGTTACATCATAATTCGAGCTCAACAATTACAGGTGAGTTTTATTTAGTAATTTGTACTTTTTTTGCGTTGTTTTTGTTTGTTCGGTTTTTTATTTTTTTATTTTTTTTTAAGGGTTTGGATAGAAAAACTGGCCGACTTGTCGCTGTGTTTTATCATTTTATCTGTTTATTTATACATTTTTCATCATTACAAGTGACATTGTATTGTACTGGAAGCTGAATTATGCCTGCTTTTGATTTGATCGACTAGAGGACAGAAGCATAGTTGGCGTTTCCAGTAACAACGTTTTGCTTTTTTCTTCACCGCCACTTTTTTGTCTTTACCACCTTTTGACGTTATATTTTTTCTGTTACTGACAGAGATGACACATGACAACGTGGAATCGTTTTGTTAATCAAACCTTCACTTGTATTCTTTCTTTTTCTTCTTTCTCTCAGAACTTGGCAATCTGTTGCTGTTTATATGTGCAACATACCGGGACATCGGTATCCTTATTTATCTTTTTGATGGCATATTTCTAACGATTCGTCACCAAATTATATGACGAGTGATGCGGTGGAAACTCGAGGTCGACTTGTGTCTCACTTTTCTTTTCGTTTGACGTTAGACACAGTTAGCTAAAGCCGTAAAATATTAACAGAGAAAAAAAAAAATGGAAACAATGTTAGGCATAAAAGGTGGATTGTCCAAACACACACTTCAGCCAACACGGTTATTGCATTTAGGCGTGATTGCTAAGACTCCCTTTCCCTTCAAGACAAAAAGAAGTCGAAATAACCAACCCGTAGAGGTTATATTGTACGGGCAAAGTTAATTAGAGTTTGGGTAGATTATTGTTGCCATTAGAAAACTACACTGAATCCTACATAAGCGATGTAGCATTTTCTTTTAATCTTAATGTTTCCACCAGATATCAGAGACCGTGCAAGATTTTACTACTGTCTTCTGACTAATGTATCGAGTAAAAAGGTATGTTAACAGAATTAGTTGATGCGAGCCTTTCAATCAGTTAATGCGCCAAGGAGATGTTTCTTTTCCCAATTTGTCGTGAATTGCGTAGATGATACAAAAGTCTTTCTGTGAAACATACGGCTATCGAAATATTCTGTTCAATTTTTAAAGTGCCCATAATGTCAAAAACCGTTTTTCGGTCATCTAGTTCTACATTTCACCCAATGAACTTAGGTGAAAAAATTTTTCGATTTGGATAAAACGCAATTTTTTTTACGAATGTTTACAAAGTTCAAAATTCTATTTTCTTGCGATCGACCCCTGCCGCTGATCACAAAAGTAACGTGCTGTAAATGACCACGTGTAAATAATCACGTGACTGATGTCTGTGACGTAGGTTCAGGAACCTCACTTGACCTTAACTAGCGTTGTCATAAAGAGCGGCAACGCACCTTTCGGGCATTTTAAACTAAATGGAGACCACTCTGAAGCAAATTCCCACTTGTTTTCAAGTCAGATAAGTCACAACCCAAAATCTCGTGTTGCTGAACCTACGTCACGACTCACTTTAAACCGAGGAAGACTGGTGCGAATGGTGGACCGAAATGGCGGTAAGTTTGAATGTCTTTAAAATATCATAAAAAAAATTGCGTTTTATCCAAATCGAAAATTTTTTTTCGCAGAAGGTCATTTGGTGAAATGTAGAATTAGATTAGTGAAAAACATTTTTTGACATTATGGGCACTTTAAGTGTTAAACTGAATCGCATGGCAAAACTGATAAATGGATTATAGGTTAACTGGTAACGCGATCATCAGCATTGAAGATGGAATGCTGTACTTAGCTGATAATCTGACTCCTGTTTGTCACTTCTTTCTTCTTCCCTTTTTCCCCAGTAGGCGTGACTGAATTGTCTCATCAGCTTATTCAATATTTCTTTTCCTCATTTCTTCGAACAGTGTTCCAAAATTCTAACCACCGAGACAGTAAAGCCAGGTCTTCCCCATGTCATCGCTGGTAATTATTGATTCTTATTATATGACTGTTTCTCACAAGGACTGGGAACTACCGAATTCACGAATTTGATTGGCTGAAATCAATATTGAAAGCGGTCTTGATTTTCCCATCTAGACTGGCATCTAGACCGGTCTAGAAAAAAAGGTACAACGAATATAAAAAATTGGCATGTAAGACACAGCCATATAATAAACATCTTATTAACCGAGCTAGGTCGGTCTATATGGGAGAATCTTGATGCCGGGCGCTGGTACAGACCTCACTGCGTTCGGACTGTACTGGCGACCTCGGTCAAGATTCTCCCATACAGACCTCCCGCTCGGTTCACAAGAACTGATTCGCACGTGTGGCTATTGTTTCATAATTATATCTTAATCCACATTCATCCCGACCATTTGAGTCATGCGGCTGAATTGATTTGAACCTTTTGATGACTTTGTCAAAGCTCAGGTCATTGTCAACAGTCCCTTTTAGACTTCACTCACGCGGACGAACGTGCATTCTTCTTGATGCAATGTAACAAATACACAGTGCTGTCAATTCTTATACGTTTACAAAAAGAAAAAGTAAACATCAAAATGATAGAAATTGAAGTCAACAAAACAGAAAACGAACAAAAACAAAAACAAAAAAAATAGAAATGAAAGTGAACAAAACAATAAAATACATCAAGATAAATGAATAAAATCAAAACGAAAATAGAAAACAGAACAATGAACAAACACAGACGTAGTTCTCTCAGTGTTTTTTAGCGTTCTTTCAGCTTACAAAAACAAAACAAAACAAAAAAGAAAACCTGAATTATTAACCATTGTTGTCTTTAATATTCTGTCCACAGATGATATTACAACCAGCACATTCCCCGTTCCACCTCCTGTAAAACACATCAGTTCTCCTTTTCTCAAGCTTACAAGGTAAAGTATTTCGTCATGTTGTTTTCTGTTAACGTAACAACCGAGCAAATGACAGTCCTAAGAATTCCCTTTAATCACCCATGGGAAACTTTGTTCTTCGCTCTTGGCAAAACGATTCATATTTTTCTTAACCCTTTAAAACCGAACATCAGTATGCATATTCCCCATTCCGTTCCCTATACATTTTCTTACCGTGCCGACGAGGAGAATTTATGTAACATTCAAGAGCTCTTTTAGTTGGTGATCATTTTCTTTTTTTCTCGTAACCTCAGTGTCTGATCCAGGAATGATATTGTAAGGAGAAATTAGATGCTGGTCACTCAAGGTCGAAGGGTTAATCTGACGACCGAACTCAAAAGTTACCATCGTCATTTTACGACTTGAACACAAAACGCATACGACAGAGCTGATCTCAACGGTATGCAGGACTTCTGTAGCAACTGAACCTGGGACATAGGGACGAGCACGAGTTTTGCTCCCGGGCTTGTCCTTCGTAGGGCCGCTTCTCTTTGCAGCGCCTTTGGGCGACAGGCTCTCAGGATATTTCATTCAGCGTCTAAATTTCAAAATCACTTTTGGTCCTGCATTTGATGTAATTCTACTCTTTGAAACTGGGATTAGGACATCGCGTTGTTCGTTTTTCAATAATACATAGTAGACAAATCTATTCTTAGAGGTTATAGAAAGCGAGAAAGTGAATAGGCGTAAGTTCTTGTTAGGGTTGCCTACAAGAAATGGAAAACTGCGAACTCGAATGATATGGACCCAACGAAGAGGACCTAAGGGCTAAGGAATGTGAACGTATTTCTTTCACCAAACAGGGTTCCTCGACCAAAATTTGAAGGTTCCTTGACTGATTTGAAGTCCTCTGACCTTGGCGAGACTAAGGAGTTTATTTCTAGAAAAGGTGCGTTTTGTACTCTTCGCGTCATCTTGGTTTGAAGTGTCTTGTTCGCCGAATTTTACAATTTCGCAATTATTGTACAGGTTAAGCCTTAACATTTAAGTACCGAGCTAGGATAATAGGTGCAATGTGTTTGCAAGACTTGGTAGAATCTCTTTTCTTTTTTTATCTTAGTTGTTTACGGCACTTTTCGATGGTATGTTTTACAACCAAAACCATGGCAGTCAAAAGACTGGGATAGGAAGCCGATGAGAAATCAAAGGCCAAACAAGCAAACTGCTTTAAGCGCGGGAAAACGTGGGTGATCAAATCTCTATTAGCTTTAGTTTTGCACCCCATTGGTAGAAGAAATGGAGCAGGTTTTCTCAACGAATCACAGAGCGATGGAAAACAAAACTAATGCAACCGGGATTACTTTCGACACTCAGATGAGCGGAATCGGCGCTCTGATGCGAACGCCGGCCTTGATTTTTCCTTTTTCCTTGGAAAGTCGTGATTTATATTTCACTGCTACAGTTCGTTTGTAGGTGCGGAATTGATGTTGACACCACTAACATCTGCTCCATCCACTATTTTTTTAGGTTTGTTAGATCAGTACCTCAAGATGGTCGACGGAAATGCTTATAGTAAAGAAATCCCCATAAAGTATTACGTGCATTTTGTGAGTACTTGTTTTTCTCACCAACGATTTTTAAAGTTTGTAACCTCAATTTCCTTCAACGATTCAATGATACTTAACAAAAAAAATTATTCATGGGAAAAATAACTACCCCCAATTCATTGAATAGTTCTTGATTATAAACGGACTGAAAATTTCCTCTCAAACAATGAGTTTCGTGCATTTAGAGTTATTGCGTGCTATGAAATTCGGAAAAAGAAATGTGCGTTTTAACATAAAGTCCAACATAGTTCCTTAGACTGCTGTAAGAATATCTTTCATTCTGTTGTTTTTCTTTCATTCCTTTTTTTAGTGTTGCAATATTCGTTTTTTATTTTTATAATTAAAAAAAAGAAATTGCTATTATTTCCTTCAACAGACAGATTCTGCGACTCTGCCGATCCCATCGATTATCTATGCCTTGGTTCTGAAATTTCATACTGAAAGAAGATACAAGAAACTCGAAGGTTGGTTACTTGTTAGAACTTAAAACAATTTCTTATCATCGTTCGAGCACTTGTGTATTAACTGTGGTTTGATGAAATCAAAGGAGTCACAAAGAGCGAGGAGCTCGAAGGCAAAAACATTACATAGAGTGAAAATGACTCAACTCAGAAAAGACATGGATGCTGCCAGAAGCGCCAATTGCGAGTTTTCTGGACTAATCTTACAGCAGAATATAGCAAAGCTAATGCAATCTGGGATTACTTTCGACACTCATTTGAACATTGCTTTAGTAAGAATATTACCTTGAATTTTTCATGTATCTATTTTTCTTAAGAGTCAAATTAAATGAAGAGCTTATCGGGTATTCGTTTCTCTTCAGATATTCACATCTCATACTTATCGGCCGCTAAGTCAACATCTCCTTCTGAAGGTAAGAGCTTACCGTCTCTTTGTATTCCTGCGTATGAACACACTTCTCAATTACCAGAGTTGATGGTGAAATAGTCAGACAGAGAGGCGGAGGTAACAAATGTAGCGTGTACCGAGTCCTATACATATACATATACATACATACGTTAGTTGACCACTCCCCATGGGAGCTTTTCAGGGCCAATTCCCACCCATCCCAACCCAGGGTAGGACGTCCACTACACAGTGATCTCGTGCGTCGGAAATTAACGTCTCCTGCCCCTAACCCTGCTGGAGACGGGGCCTACTGTTTATTCGTCCTTATCCGAGAAGACTAGAATATCTATCCTTTTTTTGATTATAGAAAGGTAGCAAATTCTCCTCACTTATTTTAAGACCATGAGTATCGGTCCGGCCGGGGCTCGAACCCTCGACCTTCCGCACAACACAATCCGGCGCTCTAACCATAAAATATGAATTAGAGAAAAAAAAAAAGTACCAAGGAAGTATTCCAAATTGCCATTCGTTGTTACCCATTTTACCAATTGTGCAGGACTATGTTAGTGCTAAACGATTTTTTTCTTTTCTGTTTGGCTTCCCTCAGGCTGTTATGTGATCACAGTAAATTTCTGTCCACTCGACCCAGTACCGACCGTGTTCAAAGTTAGGTAAGGTTTGGGTAGAAATTCCATCTGAAAAAGGCTTACATTTGACTCGTTTGAGCTCAAGTTTCGTAGAGGACCCACCTTTGATGTATTCGTCGACGATTTGTATCTCTTACGTGACTTTCTTGTATGTTTTTTTGAAGCCTATCGAACATAACCATTCCATGCTAGATTATCATTCTAAAAAATAATTTGCTATGAGTGATCGATGCTTCTAAAGTGTGGTAGAGGGTCGGTTCGATTTTGTCATCTTAATTTCAAAATTATTTTACGGAACAGTTGCGTGAAAAACAAAAAAACAACAACAACAGTGAAAAGGATTGACTTGTGCCTCGCAACTTTAACAAGGCTGGATGAACGCAAGCGCAGACTAAACAGTTCTCTGAAAGTTCTTTCCCAGTCTTAGGTCATTAAACTTGACACCCGCCTACAATAGCAAAATTAAGGGTTCCTTGTTTGAACTACCACTCTCTCCTTAACGCTTTACACTCTAAAAATTGATATTCAAATTCGCCACACTGCTCTCTTTACATTTTTCTATAGTAATGACCAGGCGAATTTCTTTGACAATCAGGAGCTTGCTGATCATTTCCCATATTCTCGTGACCTTTACTTTTGATTCAAGGGTGGAAGTGTAAAATATTCAACTTCTTCTCTTTACTTTCAGGGTGACATTCAGTGATAAGAGGGTAAAATATTCAACTTCTTTTCTTTACTTTCAGGGTGACATTCAGTGATGAGAAGGGTCTAACCAGTGCAATGCAACTGGAGAATTTGCTAGTTCAGTTTTCTGACTTGTTTAATCCTCTTCAAGTACCAGCTTACTTTAAGGTAAAGCGTCCAGAAGTAATTGTTGAGCACTGTGATAGTTTTGTAGTATTTCTGACAGGGATCCGTGTAATACAAGACCACAAAATTTCCCCTCTTCTTTCAGACTACACCAGTTGCGAGTGTCAAAGCAGAACTTTTTTCTGTGTTGTGGGATCACATCGTTAAAGTTCAACGAACCAGGTATTCTTCACGAAATCATTTGACCTGTGTCACAGGGCATTCTTCAAGCAACGGGTAATTTTTGCTGTTTGAATAACTTTTTAGAATCCCCCCACCCCACCCCACCTGAGTGCTTTAATGAAGTCATTTAAGCATGTAGAAAGTCCTTATTTGTTTGTTTGAAATTTTCTCAAAAGTACGCGCGAATTTAAGATATCACAACCGTGGTTGTTTCTGTCTAAGTTTCTCCTTCTTCGTTCTCTTCAGTTCCACGTCGCAATGCCAATTTGGTCAATCTGTTTCTTACTTATTGTAATATTTCACATTTCCCTTTTCATTTTTGCCAGAATCTCTATTCTTTACTTTTTTTGTATGCGATATTGCAGCGAATACCCTACGGGGACTGGGGCTGAATCGATAATCTCCCTATCGGTGAAGTGGAGCACCATGCGAGAGATCTTAGAAGAATACTTGCTACCGTTTGTTATGAGTGCTTCAGGTAAGAGTGACTGGGCATAGGAATTATTTTGTTTTTTAGTACCACATATACATGTATATGGATGGTTTGCTGCATCTTTTTATCATTCCTTCCCTCTTGCCTAAATTCTCCCAATACACCTTCCCTTCCTAGCCCTTCCCCCTTGCCAATCGCCCCTAAACCCCACCCCCTTAATTGACCGCCAAGTACTTATGCTATCTCCATTTTCTTTCCGCGTCTCCTCCTTACACCTTTATCGTCCATTCTTCCCTCGTCATGTACACTTCTCCCTCGCTGTTCCATTGTTTACCCCCAATTGCTCTCCTGTCTCCATTTGCCATGCTTCACGTGTTCCGTGTGTGTAACCAATGGCTGCTTCTTTCCAGATGATGAAGTTCAACTTGGTATTTTCTTACCACCTTGTCAGCATCTTCTACTAAAATTCCATCCACTAAACGACTTAACTGTTGTTTCCATGGCGACTGATGATTGGCGGCTACTTCAACTTGTGGAATCGTACCTGCGGCAATTCGAACACGTCAGCAGATAACCTAACGAGACTCAGTGATTTAAAAGCTTGGCGGCTAATCCGAAATAAATCCTTCATTGAACTTCTCCGTACCAGAGAGGAGGCCTGGTTCAACAGCGAGATGGTTTGATTGGCCATAGATCTCTGTTAGAAGAATTTGAGTTCTACGTGAAGGAAGTGTTGCACTGAATGAGCAAACTTGTGCTCTCTTTCAAGTTTCCGAGATTTTGCAAAATGTATTCAAACATTAAAGCATTTAAAAGGCTTATGGAATGTTACCAATACAAGGAAATCGATCAGGACAAGTACTCTACGCTTTAAATAGCACAGGGTCTTGACACTGTTTTGAATCTGCCTAGTTAGGAGGACTTGTTGCTCAATTGAGGCGACGTAGAAATTTTTGATAAATATTTCCGAAATATTTTGCCCCTGTAGAGGAAACTGTACAAAAAAAACTTCTGTGGGACAAAGGCATGCTCTACCCACCCCTCCCCCCTCTTTCCCAACTAGAATGAATACACGTAAGGTTTTTGTAAGTAAACACAGACTTGATTTTGTAATTTGTATTATGTTTTGAATGATGAGTGATGACTGATTTATAGACCTAAATTAAAAGTTCATCGCAACACTTCGTGTTTCCTACTGTAGTACATAGCTTATAAAAGAATTTCATCTCCCTTCTAATTATATCTAAAGGAATAGTTGGTTTTCACCATCACGCAGAAGCTAAAAACCAAATGCTGGAGTCAAAAGTTGCGGTACCATAGATGGGGAATAGACGGGTCAATAGCAGATATTAGACCTGATCCCGCCCTTCAGCGGTCTCTCTCATCGTAGTGCATGGAATCGAGACACTTGGGTCGAAAATCTAAGATGGACGAAGAAGTTGAATGTCAGAGAAGCGCTAATAGCGATACAAACGAAAATTTAGATCCTCCAAATGCGTTGTTGGAAGAAACGTTCTACATTAATTTTTCTGTTTTTTCGCGGAAATGCTATCGGAAAGAAAAGAGCTCATGTTTGTAACCATGAATTTGGTCATGAACGTGAATGATTACCTGTGCGGAACAAAAAAAATTTAATAACAGAATCACTGTGACTGTAAACGTGATCATGTTGTCCTGTAACAAAGCCAACCCCCTACCCCAATCCCCTTCTCCGCCAAGTTTGGAAGTGGTAGAAGCGTATTGGGGGACGAGACAAACAACGGCTGCGAAAAATTGAATTAAGTCGCGGAAACAGCGTTTTATCAAGAATTTTATTTTAAATTTTACCTTTAATTTATGTGGCTGTCTAAGTGTATGTTTGCCTTTTAGACTTCGATAACTACACGATGAATATTTTAGGACTTTTTTGCATGGCGAGAAGACGCTGACCACTGGCCTGCACATATAACTGATTAAGAGGATGGCGAACGTTTCCTTCTAATTTCGAATTCTAGATTGCTTTGCGACTCAATAGAGGAGAGAATTCGAATTTGAAATGAAGGAAGAAAATGTTTGTATTCTTGAATGTTCCGTCTATTGTCTCAGCGCAAATTCATTGCTAGCATATTATTGTCTGGCAAAGATTGCAACCACTGAGTGCATTTGTGTCTGTAGTCCTGAAAATTACCCTCCCTGTTCAAGGAGGTTACTGGTGAATATTTTTCACCGTTATTACCTGTCAACGCTGTTTTCTTAGGAGTGTCCGTTCTTCTGCGAAGTAGAGACTTTCTTGCTCTTACGCATTTCGGGCTTTGTCCAGTGTTAGCCATCCTATTTTGTCCTCTTGACTGCTGTGTTTGTTGTTTAGCGCTAGTGTCAGCGGTTTTCACTCCTATTCTAGAATTGAAAGACGAACTCATGTTGAACCACTCAGAATATCGACTTGGCAGAAATGTCAGAGCCTCGTCCGGCCTCCATTTCCCGGCACTCCCAACGGTCATTTTTCCCTTATTTGGCATATTACTTTCCCTTGCTTCTATCCGGGACACTCCTAAGGTCTGCGGTTGCTCAAGCAACGGACTGTGCCATCCATTTTCCCGCCAAATGTTGGCACCGTAAGCGCTGTTGGCGGGTGTTTCGAAAGATACCTTGACAAGGGGTAGCTCATAGACTCCGTGCGTTTCGCTAAGTTTAATTCCCGTTTTTTCTGGGTCAGAGCTTCCAGAAACTCTGCGAGGCTTAAATCCTTCGTCGCGGAGATCGAGTGAAATGGCGGTTTTCTGAGCCAATGTCGGCATGCTGCCGAATTTACGCGTTAGGGGTACCGTTAGGTAGTCTTTTGAAGTTGTCATCTCCGGCGAGACGAATAGAACGCACGCGACGGCTGGAATGAAAAAAGAAATGTTGTGATACAGTTAAATCGATTGTTTATTTTCGTGTTAGGTTTCTCTCCTTTTTCCCTTGAAAAAATAGTTCAGTAACATATAAACTCCCCCACTACGATATCAAAAGCTCGCTAGTGAACAAATGACGGGCCAAGACAATTGCTTTGCCAAATGATAAAGGGGGTACGTTTCTGAGGTAAGGCTGCGTCGTGAGGGGTATAACAAGATAATTTGATTTAATCAGCTGATTCCATAATGAAAATTGGCCACCGTAAGGACTTTTTAAAGCTGACGTTTCGAGTGTTAGCCCCTCGAAACTTCTTCCGAAGTGAAGCTACTGATTTTCGTTATATTGCGAAATTAATTCTAAAGGAAGTGTTTGGCCGCCAAAAACGGATGATTTTTCTCATGAGAAAAGGAGGGGAAATGTGAGCAAAATTTATTAGGATGTGAGCTGATTTTACTTTTAGAGGTTAACCGAGATCTCTTTCCACGGATCTGCGCATTGTGAACTCGGAAAACTCTTGAACAGCCACTCAATGCGCCAGAAGAAGGCAGCAGGATATAGTCGTTAAGTCGCGATCCATAGCGGAAGTGTTTACACCGGTCCCACAAACAAACAGGTCATCACCGAATACAAAAGGATTCTAACAAATGGAAACTAGGATTAAGCGCCGGCTATCCGCAGCACGAAAAAGGAAACATGATATCTTTGTTGTATTGTTGTCACAAGCTGTGCTTTGCAGAATAAAACTTGGCTTTGACTTGAGACGTCCGACCTCATGCTAGTTTTCTCCAAGATGAACCATGAAATAGCTAAAGTAGCTAAAAATGTCCTGATAAATATGTTGTTCAAATTTGTGCAGAATTATCTCCAATTAGTGATTTTGCGCAAGGGAAGAGAAAGTTCTCTCTTGTTTTATGACACCGTTAATGCTAAACTATAAAGCTGTTTTGGAAAAAATTAATCATAAAAAAAAAAGATTCTAAAATGTTTTTCGTTTCAAGAAAGTGTATAGTCAGATGTGTTTTAATTTAACGCTTAACTTAGCAGACTTGAGAGTTTTTTTTTTTTTTGATCTAGCTTTCGATATTCAAATTTCTCGTATCGGTCGAGCCTCGTAGATTAATCATTGTTGTACGTATGTACAGGGGTTTACCGGCGCTTACCGAAGCAGACCTCTCATCGCGGTCTGTTCAGCCTACGAATATGTTCTTGATTTCGCCTTCAAGTTTTGGCATAGCCGGCCCTCATTGCGCCACCACCAGCCGTTTATTGGAAAAAGTTATTGAAACCTTTCCATGTATTCTATTTATGGCCACGGAGATCTCTTTTAGTCTGAAATAATTTCTAGTTAAGATCTCGTGCATTTACGGAATGATCTTCATCCCAAACATGTTGGTGTAGTGCGATAAATAATAATGTATATGAGTTTTATATGACGTAAACAAGAGCTGTAAAAAATTAATACAGAACGTTTATCACAAACTTGGAATCATTTTCGCTAAGGAAGGTTTGAGTTCAAAAAAGTTCGTGATAACATAGATTAGCGTCGTTTCGGTCATGAGTGACAATTTTTCGACAAGCAAGTTTCATGAAAAACGAACACAAATTATGAATTTTTTCAACACATCCAAGCTGGTTGCTCGCGCAAATGGATTACCTAGCGAACAGTTTTCCGACATCTTTGTCAATTAAAATTCGCACGTATTTAAAAAAAAAAAAAACCTTTCTCTACCTTACCGTTTTCGAGTCCTGCTCTGCTAAACGACTAACTTCTTCAGCCTTGCTACGTGAAATTTTCTGTGTATGTATTTAGCAATCTTTCTATCTCAAGAACTCGACGATTTCCTGAATATTGGAACGTTCCCATGCCAATAAGAATTGTCGCAAGCGCAGGTGGGTTTAAAGCTATTGGAAACCCATTTGTTGGTGCCTTTTACGTCAAGTATGCTATTTTTGCGGAGGCGGTATATATATTAAGTTTTTGAATTATTTATTCAGTGCATTAATGTCATTGGTAACTTCAATCATTTATATACGCAAATAGATTCGTTTTGTTTGTAATTTTCCCAGTTGGAAACTCTTCCATACGCCATCGGTTTTGTATTTACAGTCTTGCAGGGTTCTTTAAAGGGAAATATTTCCTGCGGTGTGGTGTTAATACTAAAGATTAAAGACTCCATCCCGCAGTTAAGCCGCTGGGTTCTTCACTATTTTCTGTCTCCAAAAATTCAATTTCCGTTTTTATTTTAGGCGGAAAAAAAATATGGTTTTATTCAAAATTAAACTGTTTTTCCTTTTTTCACAATTGCCAGGGTCCCGGTGTCAACGCTCGTTTTAAATTCATTTAGCTTGAAATTTGAATAAGGAGGGAAACATTTTTTTTTCGGTGAAATGCATTAAACTTCATTCCTTTTTTTACATAAGTAATTTAAGAGGCTAGATTGGAGCAAGGAAGAAGAATTATATTTCAGTCTGAAACCCAGCTCATAAGAGATACTCGATCTAAAAGCGAAAAAGAACACACACACACACACACACAGGCGTGCAAAAGAATAACACTATGAAACAGATTTTTTAATTAAAAAAAAAAAAAAAAAACTAAGCTGACCAATTTCTCTGCAGCCTTTTATTTGAAGTAAACTCAGTCATCGAGAACTGCAGTTAATGCTTTGCCGTCGGTCGATGAAGAAGACAAAAAGAACTTGCTTTTAATATTTTCTTCTGTTACTGAAGAGTTCCGGTGCCTTCATATGGGCCAGCCAATGTTTATACAGAACATTTGTCATGTTGATAAAAAAAAAAAAAATTTAATTTTCATTTAATGGTCAATACAAGTTCTCGACTTAAATCAACAGCATGTTGTCAAATTCTACGTTTAGGTTACTGATCTCCTGTTTGTTGACGTAATTATGAAAAGCGGCCAAATTTCACTTGAATGAATTTACTCCGCTCTTGAATATTTTAAACTAACATGCGAGTTAAAACTATATTTGTTGACTTTGGGGCAGAAATTGAGTGGCGGGGTACGAAAATTCCGTTTGCAAAAATATATATTTTTTTAATGTATTTGGTTGTTTTTCTTGTCGCTCAAGCCAAAACTATTTTGGTATGAGCGACAAAATGTTTATTATTTTGTTGCGCTAGCCTATTTGTTTTTCTGGCTGATAGATGATCAACATTTCTGCTTTTTACCGACCAAATTCCCGTCGACTTTAATCAACGGTAGTTTCGAGCCCACTCTAACTCTTCCGGGATATCATGGTAAACTGAAAATGGTGTTCAACAAACTTTTTTCGGTATTCATTTTACTTTCTTTACAAAATTAAAACGGAGCCATCGCGATAAAAAGAAAATAAAAAAGGCAAAAAAACTAGCATCGCAAATGAATATCAAGGGGATAAGCTTCTCAGAGACAGTTGTTTAAGTTTGTTGGATTCCATCCTCAGTTTAACAGGGACCTAAAGCAGTCAGAAAGGTAACGCCAGAGAAGACGTCGGTTTTACAAATTAATTTCTAATTTCAGTTAGAGTCGCATAATTGAATAAAATCTCGCATTCTGATTGGTTAATGAAGCGAGGTACTTAGCGCATAATTGTTAGTTGAAAAATGAGGCTCAGGGATTTTGTTTTGCACCTCTTGTTTCACGCTGAGGATAAAAACAAACAATATTATTGCTGGTTTTTTCTCTTATGTTTATTCAGTTATGTGCTTCAAGGAAAATCCATTACCCGACGAGAGAATTCCGCGTTAAATTGCGCTTAAAAACAATTAAACGCAGAATTTCCTCGTCAGGCAATGAATTTTCCCAGAGAGTTACGCAAAAGCACTATGAGTTCGCCATCTCTTGCGGCAGCAGAGCTTATGTATGCAGCGTTGAGTTCAAAACGGAAAATTTAATAATTTGTCCTCGGGGTTTCCGTTCTCAGACCATGCAAAGTTTGGAGCCGATTTCACGTTATTTTGCAGAGGACTTCCAAGAAATGTACAAAGTTTTAAAACGCACTTGCTGAGCTATTGTTCAGCAAATCATATCCTTTTTGCCACGCGCGTCCTCGTTGTCGTCGCAACCGTGGGTTGCTTAAGGTCCCTAATAAGATAAGCTCAGAGGGTTCAGGATGAGCTCCAAACTAAACTAACGTTAAATAATTATGACATCAGGTTTTTATGTTCATTTCTTGTTCCTTGCTCCATTTGTACGTGGCTCAGTCAATTACTTGCCTCAAAATAGGAATGAATAACTTTCATCAAGCTTAATGCAGTTTACAAGAAAAAAAAAATTGAAAAAAGTGTCCTTTCTCCCCGAATCAAGCATTAAAGTCACGAGAAGGGAGGCCAAGGATCGCCAGCTTAAGCAGCCTTTGATCGTAAATCAAATTCTCCTCGTCAGCACTCTTGGGAATTTATAGAGAACGATATAGAGAATATGTATGCTGATGTGATGGCGTAGAGGGTTGATAACAAGCCTATATGCGATAAAATTGTTCGTTCGGTAGCAGAGCCGAGTGGCGCCGCCATAATGGAGGTGAAACAATTAAAACAGAACCATCACGAGAAAGTGGCAAAAACTCAATTGACTTTATGGTCTCTTGCCTAAATGCAATCTTCATTATAGAGGCGCCACTCTTTTGATTGTGTATAGGTTTAATATTAACTGTATTTCACACAGACCTTCAACGCTCGCTGATTGTGAGGGAATAATGGTTATATTATTTATTGCCTGGAGGGTGAAGAGTTTTTTTTGTTTTTGTTTTTTTTCATGGGGGTCGGTGGGTTGGGGGATCACATGGTTTTCAGGGAGAGCGGAGGGCGGGTTAGTCGTTGCCAACAGTGTATAAAGGGAGACTATTGAAAATTGAATGCCAACTAGCTTCCAATGAACGTAGGATCATAAGAATATTATAGAGCCTTACCGGGGCATCATGCAAATCCTTACACGCCACCCAAATGTACAAACAGATTTTGACGCTAAAACCAAGAATTTATGCATTGAATCTTTAACTAAGACTTTAAACTATGTTACATATGTCTGTTTTTCATTTTGATTTTTAATTTAGTTTTTGTTTTGTTTTTGTTTTTGTTGCTTGTTTTGTGCTGACTTTTTCATTTCTTTTTTTTTTTTCCTTGTTTCTTTTCATTGGGAAGATCAGTTAATCAAGGTAACTTAGAAGAAACCTATTTCTATGTTACAACACTTTCGACCTTTGTCTCCCTCTAACTCTTTCCTCAGAATCGATTTCGTTCAAGCACAGATAGGCCGATCGCTTTTTATCAATACGTTATCATTTAACCACGGGTGATAAGAGCCAAAGCAAATAAAAGGCAAAAAGCAGTGATCTTCCTTGTTTGCACTTTAGAATACTCTTAAAAATTTGTGTGGTGAATGACCTTACACAAGGTTAAAGATCAGCTTTTCATTGGGCTGTTCTCTTCAGATAAATCAAAAGAAGATTGCAGTCGGTTGTGCGTAGCGCGATGATTTTCTTCGCTGGCTTAGAGGGTATTAAAAACTTTTCCAACATCGCTACCGTCTTTCTTGTTAAAGTAGTGATTCTAACATTGTAACTTGACTAAGATGAGTACACGTCTTTCACTGCACTTCATCTTGTTCTTTGTGAGAGAAATTTGGCGAGGATCTGGAGGAATGCGACTAAAAATTAAGGGTTCAACGATCTATTATGAAACCAGTCGATAAGCAGGGTTGATTTTTAAAACAAGAACTAGTTTTATTTACACATAATTACTTGTATCTTCGTGCAGGTTAGACTCAAAATAATAATGTTTCTCCGGCTCTCAAGTATATGAAAAAACCAAGTATTAAATACATTACTCAATAACGAACTAGAAACTAATTTACAACACAAGAACTGAGTTGAGTTTAAATGACAATAAGCATACAGCTAACGATACCCAGAAAAGAAACAACTATAGAATTAATCACGTATAACAAAAGTAGGGATCCACGAATCGAATCCAAGCATAATTGTCGTAATAGCTACTATATTGCGGTTTCTCTTTTAGCACCGAAATAACCCTTTTCAACGACAAAACAATACTAAGAAAGCAAAAAATACAACTATGAACTAAAGAGAGAATTCTTCTTATTCTTGAAGAATTCGAGGAAGGAAGAAGGATGACCATGAGCAGTGACGATTGAAACAGACCACAAAACTTACTGACTTTTTTTTTTTTTCAAAACTTACTGACTTGAAAAGGGGTTGAAATCGTTCATGACGTACTAAAACACAGTGCTACAAGCTTTTATCGCTGATTTTATAATTTTTTTTATGTTCACAATTAGCATTTTTTTCTCCTTGAAAAACGTAACGGTCATTCCAGGAGGTCGAGCTCAACTGCTTTCTTTTTGTGGGTCATTACCGCCGCGCATGCTCTATTGGGCTCCTGCTGGAGACTACTACCTTGCCCCTTCTTACGCAACATTTCTTGATGGCATCACGAACCTAAGGACATCAGTCCAAGAAGAAGAAATTAATCGATAATTTCTTATAAAGGCCAAGAAATAATATCTTTTAATGAAGGTATCATATCGGCCAATCAATTTGTATTTACATTTTCAAGGGAAAGATGTCAAATTTTTGTCAATAATCTTTCAAAAAATTTGGTTGTCAGAGAAATGTGAAGTCCCCAACATATACCAGTCGAAACCCTAATTTGCTTAGGGGTACCTTTAGGATTAGCCAAGTCGTTCAGAGACTTTTTTTTAAGTTAGAAAGGGTAGATGCCAAGGGTTCTACTCAGTTTGAGTTTTCACCAACTTCAATTCCAAGCATAATATAATTCTAGTTGAAAGTGAAACTGATATGGGATATGCAGAAGCTTTTAATCGGAAAATTCAAATTCCATGTTGGTATTTATGTCGCACTACTACGCTTTGTCGTCGGTAGAGAAAACTTCTGCCGTCTTCTTGATCAGTCAGATTGAAAACTTCTGACTTGTTCAATGACGTTTCTAGCTCTCGAAGCAGTTTTTCTCCCCATGGATTCCATGGTTATAATAACTTCAGTTTTCGCTTCGCAACGCTCGACCGAAATTTGCTCGTGGTCGGTAATCCAAAAAAGGGGAACAAACAGAAAAAAAACAGAGTGAGATGGGCTTTCACACTTACCTGATCATCAAGTGCAAAGTGACAGATAAAGAGCAGAATACCCTAAGATTTGAAAGATATCGCGGTTATCTTAGTTTGCTTAAAAAGCCGAGTACCAAATCCTGTGTACAACCGAGAGTTGTATTTTATAACACTACAACTAGAACAAGTCATATATAGAACACTCCCCGTTCTCATGATCATAACATGCAAAGATAACGCTCCAAAAATATCCCATAGTTGACTGGTTCGTTCGGTTATGCTTTTTATATGAGTAAAATTTTAAAGATAATGAATTTTTTCCCCTACAAACACTTGTGAGAAAATATTCTTGAAAGTCTTTCATTCTAAATCGCTTTCACACCTTTAATTATGTCATATGAAAAGCAACCAACAAGTCTGAAAACAAAACTCTTCAATTCTATCATGCACTTTACCTGGATGGAATTCAATAACACAAAGGCATATTCCACAGCAACATGAAAATCAACAAAGAAACCCAGCAAAAACGTCACACCCAAAAATGGAAGCAAAGCGAAAATAGCTTTAAGTCTTTTCCTGAAAAATATAGGAGAAAAAAAAAAAACACTTACATCTCATTATTTCTTTCCACTACACAACTGAGGGACAAAACAGTTACGTTATCAGCTAACTTACACATTAAACCCTCATACTACAATTGTCAGGTGAGTGAGGCGCAAAACAAATTTGGTGACGGTAGTTTTAGCCAAAGAATTACGTTGTTTTCACGAGTAACCTTCCTCTTATTCAATTGTAACCGAATCTCAAAAGCCGTGCATTACCAACCGTCAAAGAAGAAAGCCCTCCAAAAGAGCTCAAAAGACACGTCGACACGATGGGCGTGAAAACAACCCGATTTTAAAGTCAAAGTATCGTCGCAAGTTTCCTGTTGCGCCTTACCACTCAAAATCGTGCTAGTTGATTTGAACTTAAATTTTATACTGAAGTGAAAGTTCCCTCTCCATCTCGATGCAATTCAACTCCAACTCGACACTAAAGCCTTTAATGAGGAAACAGAGAATCATCCATGTTTATGATGTACCTGGTGGTCTCAAGAGAGTTTTTGTGTCCAATTTTTCCAAAACTCACTCGCAGAACCACGACAAAGACCACAAGATTTGCCTAAGAAGAACACGAAGAAGAAAAAAAACATGTTGACCAGAAAAAAATTTTCAGGCGCAAAACTTCTTTAACATGATTTCAGAGAACTTTCAGAGTTCGTTCCAAATTGAATTTCAACTAAAGTAGAGTGAATTCATCAGTGCGGCGAAAAAAAAATGCCTCGGTCTCAAAAATTTATAGTTATGTAGTAATTTGTAATGAATTAATGTTACCAAAAGGATGACTAGGACAGGTCCTATGAATTTCCAAACGCTTCCGTTGAGTAAGCATCTGAAATAATTACTAACAACACCATTTTATTTAAATTCATGCAAGCACGGTAGCTTTTTTGCTAAAAGTGCATTAACTACTATGTAGATTCCATGAATTTTTAGCTTTTTCTGTCCACTGTACACGTGAATCTCAGTGCTCCACAGTTGACTTCTTTGTACAGAATTTTACCCATGTCGTAAGTTGATGGCTGGATTGCTGCCACCAAACCAACAATCACTCCTGGGATACCGGCTCATTAGAAGGGACAAGCCATTACAATTTTCGAGGAAATAAATTTTTTTATCAAAATCAAGTAAAGCAATAATCCTCGCAGATGAGCTGCACCCAGTTAACAAATGCAGGAACGAGGCCTTCAACGGGAATCAAACCCGTGTCTCCCTCATACTACTTGTGCTCTACCACTAACTGAGCGAAGAAGCCACAAGTTGCGAGCAAGGCAAATTTTGGATGCACCTCTTTCAAGAGGAGGAATCGGTTCACAGTTTTTTTTACAGAAAAAAATTTAATTTGACCTCTACTTTACCCCATCTCAACAAAGCGTATATCAAATATGGTTTTCCAAAAGAGAAAACCTTCACCATCTTCGAATAAAGGTTTATTCCTTCAACCAACATCCAGGTGTAAAGAGAAGTGTGCAGATAGTGCTGGATGACGGCATAGATGGAGCACATGATCTGGGGAAAAAAACGGTGGATTCGATCAAATTGGGTTCCAATTGGTGGGAAATAGATCTTTCAACTGCTTATCTACTTTATGTTCTCACTTGGTGCGTTTTCATCGATGTGAGGATCTTGATGTCAATTATATTCTTGTCCAAGAGCCAATGAAACGAGAAGATTCTTGTGTGAGAAAATCCTCTCTGATCTTGAAACTCTGCCAGATTTTAAACAAATGTTGAACGCTGGACCGTTTACCATCATGATATACATTAGGGGTTGAATTTTCCATGATATATGTGTTTTATCATTTTCTTTACAAACCGCAAGAACACCAAGAAAAAAAAATCATCACGTCGGGTCTTTTTACGAGTTATGTAACGCACCCATTACCACTGAAACATGAAAGGACCAAGAGTTTTCCTGACCGCATCTCCCCGATGGGATGTTTGTACATGATGCTCCTCCGCTTCCTATAGCAGTTTACAAATCCTGCATTCCTCGCACCAACCACGACTTAGCCATAGCATCCCCCCCCTTACAACTCATACTCAACTCACCTACATACCTTATAACCGTGAGAAATGCAAAGGAAATGACTTCTGCTGTAACAGAGATGCTGACGAGTGTTGTCTCGAGGTCCTCCAGAACTTGGTTGTGTTTTATTCTTTCATTTGTAATTGCAGGGTTTGCAAAGATGAAGCGCCTTGTTTTCTGGAATTTAGAAATTCATTGAACGATTTTCTTGTCCCTGCAAGGTTCCTGGCCCCGCGTCAGAAACCCTAGGAGACATCATTAAGTTTTGAGTTTTACCTTACTGAAAAAAGAGAAAGTCGTTCTTCCCTTCGATTTTTGTTCTTACTTGCAGATTATGTGAGTAAACGAGGAATAGCTTTAAAAGGATTTTTGCTGTACGCCTTTCAACAAGAGCCAGTATTCAACAATAAGTTTCGTTCACATGTGTGTAGGGATTATAGGAAAAATAATCGAAAGTACATGTAAACTTACTATTCACTTTTTGCAGTAGTCCCACGCAAGTTTCTTACCTTATCAAACGACGCAGAATAGCAACCTTTGCTCTTCAGAAATTCTTGTTTCTCTTTAACCTTTGCGTCACCTGATGGCTGTGAGAAGATGTGTCCTATCTGAAAATTTTAGTTGCTCGTGGAGGATAACTTACTTCTGAATTACTACTCCACAATCACCCCATTCTAACATATCAAGGTAACAGAGCTCATAAATATAGACCAGTATCACACTTTAAAACTGTGCAAAAAATGCGGAGGGAATTGAAAGCAGAACAACAAGATGGACTCACTAAAGGATCCAAACTTTGTTATTTTTACGAACTTTAGGCTTCAACCTTTAAACCACGGGCTCTTAAAGTCTGCAAGCGAAACAGCCTTTTGTCTTTCTGTATTTCATAAAGGAGCTAAGAATGATTCTGCGTTTACGACCGTTTCGTGCACACTTTTGCGCGAAACTGAAATATTTGTGGAATAATAACCATTTAGTTCAGATCTTAGCAGATAAAAAAAAAACAGTCATTTTGCTTATTGTTCGTATTTTTCCTTGCCGCCAGGGAGCCGTGAAAGATACCTCGCAACTCGACAAATATTTTCTCTTATGCTTTTCTTAGAGGGTACAGCGACGAATTCTGCTGCAATCCGATTGGTTTTTAGGACGGTCCGGGTTTTCTTTTCTCTGCCCACGAGCACGTGTAACACTTTTTTGAGTCGCCAAGTTATCCGTACCTTTGTTACCATTTTCCTTAAGTTTAATTCTTGTCAATAAACAACTTATCAATCCTCTCTTGTCTCTATCTCTCTCGAATCACGTTGATTGCCAACAACAAATCGGTTCCGAGATGAGTTTGTGGTAGCAAAGTTACATTTTAGGTGGTGACAAAGTTAAAATGTGAGGTATTTGTTTATAATTAAGTTAGTTCATCGACCTTTCATTCATTTACTATCTGAATTTTCCCAAAAAATTTGTTCTTTTACAACGGTCAGCGAGGTTATGTATCCTACTACAAAAACACTTTTGCAAGTACATTGTATTTGGACATTTGTACTGTAAACTGCACAACAGTAAAAAAAAAAAAAAAAGGCCGGAATTCAATGATAAAAATTCGCATTAAATTATCTTGAATAGAGGGTATAGTTGTATCTAGCTCCAAGATCAGATCTTCAGATAGAATAAGAGTGCAAAAAGAAAAGACAGGCAAAGGAGTAGGAAAGCAGAGGGGGGCTACTTGTGGCTTGCTATAAGCATCTTCCCTCGCATTTTGTTCCTATGTCGCTTTTAGACTAGGGCAATGTTGATAATACGTAACATCACTGGAATTCCGATTACAATCACATGAATTCACCACATGTAATCACACTCGCTAATTTATCTTCTTTATTAATTAACGATCTCACCAGAGCCTTGTTGCGCTTTTGGCCTCCATCTTCTCCACTTGAATTTGAAACTCTATCATTTCCGGTTGTATCCCGCACACCAGACCTTTCTAATAGTGTAGATTGTGTTGTGTTCACACTATAATCATCAGTATTACACGAGTTACCTTTAGAATTTACCGCCGTTGTTGGCCGCTGTATATGTGTGGTTAGTGGGACATAATGTCCCCGACTTAGGGCTGTGGTTTCAGCACTTGACAGTGTACTTCTGGGAACCTTCTTATTTGATGCAGCAATTTTAACACTTCCATTGTTGAGGAACTATATATAAAAGATACGCCTCGTGTGCTGCCAACAACATCTCCAGCTCTCATTCTACCACTTGTGTAAAAATTACAAAATCATTTTTGTAAATAGTGTATGCCGGTATACTTACAGCGTATCCTGGATAAGCATTTGTAACACTGGAAAATAATAAGACAAAACAAACGTATACTTATACAAAATACACTGAGAAAAAAATACATATTCTACTCCATTAAATAACACGGAGATACTACCTCAGACCTTTATGGAGAATATTCATTTTTGCTAGCAATGAAGCCACCTTTAGTTAAGTCCGCAGGTCGTTCTGATACGGAGGTCGCAGTAAAACATCTCTGGTGTGGAATGATTCAATCTCGCAGTTATCCGAATTCAACAAAAATTGGCTTGAGTTCGTCTCTTTCATATGTCTCTCTCAAGGGGTAGCCATTTTCTATTTATCTAGTCATTTATCTATTTATTCATCTTGAATGGAACTTACCAAGCCCCATCATCAGAAAAGTGAGGAATCGTTTCTTTTCTGTATAGATGCCCATATTCTTTGAGCTGAAAGGCGTTTAATCTTTAATCAATAGGTCTTTTGCAACAAACCATCATGTGACCGACTTTCCCTTGGCAACGCCATACTGGAGGGCAAGCCATCAGTCTTTCCTTGACAACCAACAAAGCGCGAGTGGGCGAAGTGGATACAAAGGTAAAGTTAAAGGTCTTTAAGGTGTTCCTTTGTCGTGATGTAACAAGAAAACAATAAGATAGTATCTCTTTAGAATTTTTACATACAGCTGAACTAGTCTTGGACTGAAATCAATCAGTGAAAGCCGGGTTTCAGACTCGTGAAGCTCTAGCACGTACTCGCTTGAAGCGATATCATTGGCAGCGACCTGACCGAAAAATCTCCTTGATTACATTGTAATATTTCGACTTGATCGTTTTTTTTTTACGTAGAAATTTGGTTTTAGGGTTTTCACTGTATTGTTTGAATTTAATTTATGCCAGCAGGGGAAGAACTAACAAGTTTTATCTAGAGCAACTTGCGACGGTGGTCACGATGAGTAGATTTCATTGCTGTGTTGCTGGTTGCAATGCAGATAAGCGTTACGACCGTGAAAATAAGTTATCGTTTCACAGATTTCCGCCACACTCCAAGAAAGAGCTTAGAGATGGTTACACAGTAGTTTGCTTAGTGGACTTTCCGGGACCACTGATAATGTCATCAGCAGAAGGATAGATAAAATACATGAGAGGTACACAGTTAGCCCACTTTACTTTATGGTAAAAATTGTGGAAAGCCTACAACCATAGTTCTGTCAAAGGTATTAGATAGTATATAAACAATATTGTTCACTACTGTGATGAATCCAGGCTATACCTTAGGCTATAAAAGGTCATGCAACAATAAAAAATTATTGGTTCACTGAATAACCTTTGGTTAGATATTGACCAATACTTTTAAGGGAGTATAGTTACAAAAACTTTGCCAGGATGATTTTTTATTTCATTGTACAACTGCAAACATGTTTCTTGAAGACCCAATAGTTCATTATTAAACATTATTTTATATCTGCAATTGGTGAATTTTATTCAATCCATGCAAAGACTTCAATTTTTGTCATCCCCCTTAAAAACGTTAGTGGTATTAAAATCTTCTAAGAGTGTGAATATCTGTCTTCAATAGTATCTGTTAATGCAGTTTCTTTGTATTGAGAAAACGAACTAAATGAAAACATCTTAATCATAGTTCAAAGTGTTAAAAGACCTTGACACAATAATAGATTACTGCAGTCATCAAGTCTTGAGGACAATGCACTTAAGCTTGTGTATGCCCAACCAACGTATTTTTGTTCATTTAATTTATTTTAAGTTGATTCTGAGTACAAATAAGTTGTAATTTTGGTTTTTTTTTTGACAAAAAGTCGAATATAATTTTTATTGGTATAATAATTTTACCATAATCACAAAAATTGTAACAAAAATTATGATAAAATGCTTGAAAATCGAAAAAAATGTGTTAAATGTCTAATAAAAATGTAAGAAAAACTAGAGGATACACACTATGATAACGATAATTCACTCTAATCATCAAAAATATTTACAAATTAACATAAAATCCTTAAAAAATAAAAAAAAAATACATGAAAATGTCGACTAATAAATTATCTAGAAAAAAAAAAGAGACTAACAAACAAATGGCAGCCTCTGAACTTTGAATATCTCGGTTTACATTAGTAAAATCCAATTTGGGCCTTCTAATTGTTCTGGATCCTCTTAGGCAGATTAGGGCGGATCTTAACAATGCAAACGAAGTTTTTGACCTGATCCAGGAAATTGCCTTTGAATGATGTTCTCCTTTCTTTTCTGCAATGAGTTCTGCAAGGCGACTGTAATAGCTCAAACATTCTTGGCCCATTCCACCAGTCGAAGTAAACACAAGAGGCGTAAATGAACCATGTTCGATGTCTAGAACACGTCTTAAGTAGGAACGCTTCTTCTTATTCTCATGCATGCGGTAAATCTGCTGCGGTTTCAGGTTTCTGTACGATTCAGCGTTTGGGTGACAAACTCGAATATCGAAGAATGCAGATCGATTGTGTTCCCAGAAACCACGAGCATAAATGTCTAGCCTTGCATCTTGCGCCATGTTGGAACCTCTGTTTAATTACTCTCCTGTCGTGTCTTGCAGTTCGGGTTCAATTTCCACATCTTTGCAGACAATTCCTAAAAGCTCAGCTTCTAAAGTCTCTAAGTTCGTTGTGGCGCTGTATAATAAAGCCACCTTTTTGCAGACCATTGCATGGTCCACTGGGAACACGTCCCCTCAAGCACATTTGGAAGGAATATCTTCGAATTGCCAGTCGTATCGCAGTTTAATAGCGTCTCGGAATTCTCTTTTGTTGAGATTGTATCCTTGCTCTTGTAAGGGAAGGACGATTAACCATAGTGGCTTGGAGAAAAAAAGCAAAGTTTGGGTTCCTTTGCGGACTGTAAGTTTAAATGAATTATACTGACAAAATTTATCCTTATTTCACTGACGTAAAAAATAAATCCCTCAATTGTATACATATAAGTCGGATGGACAATCATAGGAACTCCTACATCCTTTATTTTATTAGAAATTTTCAGAAAGGCAGAAAAAACGCAACTATCTAGAGGCATGTCTGCCACTGTTAGAACAAAGACAGTAGAAAATGAGATTACACAACTTACTCAAAGTGCCCCTGAGATCAAAACTTTCGTACATCATTTTTTTTCATTTTCGGGCTCAATGTGTCTCCTTCACCTACTCTGCCAAATTTCAGTCTTGACCGAGCATCAGAAATACCTTTTTTCGGGCCGTTAAATTCGCGATTTCGCGTCCGCCATTATTTGACCATTTTCTTGAAGTTGATCGCAGGACTCAGAGAAAGTGACGTCAAAGGCTCAACGCGAAAATCTCACATAGCGAAATGTCAAGCAAACATAACAGAGTGCTTTAGTCTATTCTTACAAAAATTAAACAAAAATTACGAGGCATCGATGCGTAATTCAAAGCTTAAGTAATCTTGCAGACCATGCTCTAGGTAATTCTCTGTATCGGAGCCTTTCAAATAGATCAGAGCGGGAAAAACGGATGCGATTTTTGCGAACTCGCCGAGTAAACTTCAATCCTGCAGGAATACTTGTGATCTACTCCGAACACTTCCCGGAGGACTGTTTCGAGAGATCTGCCTACCGTTCAAAAGAAGGAACAAGAAAACCGTTTCTGTGCGATCTCGACGAAAGTGAGGTATACGAACCTCCACGGGTTTTGTCACCTTTACAATTGCGCTGATCGATGGTCACCTTTAACAACTCTCTGGCAGAGTACCTTACACAAAGGAAAGTACTAGGTGAACATTGTAAACAAGAATGATAAAATAGCCGAATTGAGGAATGAGATTTCTGACCTCAAAGAGCTCACTTTTAGACAAAAGAGATGAAAAGTATTATTGTGTGCAGGCTTTAATATCAGCAAAAGGCAGGCTTTAATATCAGCGAAAGGCAGGCTTTAATATCAGCGAAAGGCAGGCTTTAATATCAGCGAAAGTAGAACAAACAGGTTAAGACACGTAGAGCGTAGAAACACTTTAAATTGTAGGCTTGCAGCCAAAAAACCTAGAAAATGAAAAGTTCTTTAAAAACCTCTCAAACTATCAACCATCTGACAGCCAAGTCAGCGTGTTATCAAAGGGTCTCAAACTCATCCCAACACCCGGGACAAACGAATGTGAAATCAGGCCAACTTTTGTGAAATTTATTCGCAAGACGAATGTGTCTCTGTTACACCTTTCACGGACAAAACAAAGAAACATTACAGTTTTATATAAAACTGAATGCCACCGGTTCAGTCTTCTATCGCCCTTCAGACCTACTTGGAAAATTGTCATAACACAACTTGCAGACTGGATCTAAGCCAAAAAATACTTTGTAACGCAATGAAGTCACGGCTCTCAAAGAGTTGAAACAAACTCTGCTTTGAACCTCACCGAAGCAACACAACAATAGTCATCATGAATAAGACAGAAAAAACAAGAGGCCAAAGTGCAGCTCAACAGCAGAGTTCACTGCACTGATAGTAAAAAACACGCAGGAAAGGGTTAATGAGATCATTGACCAAATGCATCGGGGCAAACACATTAATTGCGTAGAAATGGCTTTCACAAACTCTCAACATCCGCCCCTTGGATACACAGTCAGCCATTGCCGAAAACAAATTTTATATATCACTCAATCATTTCTTACAAAAAAGGAAAGTCCCGTAAGACAAGCAAAAATACAATTCGAAGGCGATAAAGCGATGTGACCGCAAAAGCTACATGGGGAGTCCTTGCCGTTCTGTCTTTATCTTTATTCGCATGGCAAAGATTCATCGTTTGCCGGCGCAAAACTATCCAGAGAAGCTTCAGATGATTTCTGGGACAATTCATCGTCATACAAAGTTGACATTTCACGACTGACAACGAAAAAGTTCTCAAAAAGCAATAGGTGTGATTCTCTTTGCAGCGAACAAAGAGAGTTGTGAAAAAGCAAAGCATAAGTTTGTTGAGCCTTTGACGTCATGATGACGTTTCCTGCTGTACAATTGCGGGCTCGGCTGGAACATGTTTTTAGCAATGGTGGACGATTTTTGGACGACTTTGAAGCGGTAAAAATTGGTCATCAAAGGTTTATTTTGAGTTTTTGTTGGGAACTCGGGCCACTTTAGTCTTGCTACAACAGCTTTATCGATTCCCCTCTTTGGCTTTTTAGTATTCCATTTATCCCCTTTCATTGGCAGTCAATTGTCCATAGTCCCTGTCTTTATACTCTCTTAACGACGACTATTCTCCTCTCCGTTCCCCCTGCAAAACATGTGCTCCCCCTGCAAAAATCCTCCTTACCCCTCCCAGGTGATAAATAATAACTGGTCCCTTACCGCATTCTGATTGACTATGAACCCCATTGTCAAACATGAAATATTCCTCAGTGCCACAGAAATAATTATTTTAATATATTAGCAATGAAAACAGGGAACACTCATATCCAATAAAGAAATTCATAGGTCTGTCAGTTTTTTAAAATTAAACGACTTATGAAGCCTTGGTGAGCTATTATGCCCATTTATTATTTTAAGAAATGAAAAACGTCCCACATTTTGTCAAGAACACCCTCTAGTGAGTGGCATACGTAGGTTAGATCTAATGCTCCGCACCACTTAGTGAGGATCAATAGAAGTAGTACGGTGAACATTAATCGAGCTCGGCTACCCAGATAACAAATGTGATCCCTGTTTTGTTTATTTTCAAGCGTCGTTCAAGTAATGGTTGTCTAAACCTCGTGAAGCTGACGTGAGAGTCACAAAACCGATTTTTCCGCCGTTCGCAAAAAATAAAAATGCAATTGAACTCAAAGTAGTTTTTCTAGAAATAGTTCATTAAGACCAATATTCTGGCAAGGTTTGGGGATTTTCGATTTTTTCATATTGCACGCCTCTAGACGATATTTACAGACGGCTGCTCTTAAGTTTCATTACTAACTGGCTAAATAAAGACTCCATATGTCCACTGATTAAAAGTAATGCTGTTGTGAATACTTACCTTTGCTCCTAAATTAAAATCTTTTACCTAGAGCTAAATATTAAAAATAATTTTTTTCTCTTTCATTGTTATTGTGCATCCTACGGTACTCAGTTGAAAGGGGCATGAGAATTCGAATGAAACAGTTCCATTCCTCAAGCCTGGTATTTTTGTTTTACTTTAGTTTCGAACAGGTGTCAACGGCTAACTGAGAATAAATTTAAGTGGAACGTCCCGACGTCAATAATTTCAAAGACAATCAAAATTTCCGCATTAGATGTTAGTTAAATATAGCTGGCTCTTGCACAAAACAGTGAGGAGCACCGTCTGGACTGAAAACGTCTCTGGGAAGAGAATTCCTTCCAGACTCTAAACTACGCGGCTGACGGTACGTTTGTTCTGTTCTGTAGCATGTAAAAACTAGCCAAAAAGGCTTTATTCCCCGGACGTGATACTACACAAAATTAAATTCACAAAGAAGAAGAATGATGACAACCATGCTGCTATTTATAACATTGTTGAGTGAGTATTAACAACCTTTTTGAAACATGAATTTGTGTTAAGAAAGTACCCAAGGCTTATCGCCAGTAAGAAAATTATTTTCTCTGAGTTCTCTCCAACACGACACGAACACGTGGCCTCTGAATAGCATGCGAAAGAAAAGACAGTGGCGGGGACTTACATAAACTAGAGTTGTTTTAAATTAGTTTTAAATTAGTTTGCTGTGTATTTCGGCTGGTCAGAGCATTTTTGTTTTTTTGAATAAAACAAGGCAATTATCTGTAGGAGGAGTTCCCCTGGAAACCATAGTACCATGTAATGCCTGACTGACCTAAAGGTCCATCAGTGTTGATGTGAAGCTCTTACGAAAATTCAAAGATGCAAATTACGGTGTAATTTAAGACTGATGTTTGAATTTAAAGATATGAGAATTCAGCTAAATGGATGATTGACACTTAGCTTTCTTCTTTCAAATATGAAATACTTACTCTTTATTTCCTTTTTCGCTTTTGATCGATAGTATTTGCATGGATATTAGTTATCAGCTTCGTAAATAAACGATAGTTGAGGAGTCCACTCAGTCATACGAAAACAGCCGTCACAAATCCTTGACTAGTTTACTTTGATGTAGGCTGCAAATTTATTGATCGCCCTTGCACTAACGTATAGTAGCCTCACGATGGTAGAAAATTTCTAACTGTGAAGTATAAAAAGTACTAAATATTACCGCAGTAAATTGAGACGGTGTTTTCCAAGAGTATTCGATGCAGGGTTTGTCTAAGGGTTGTATATAGTTGTCAATTGGCTGCTTGAAATTTATTTGCCACTTTTCTTGTTTTCACTACGATTATCATTTTTCAGGCTTTCGGCTGGGTTCTTTTAAATGCCTCAAGAAAAAAGACACATGTACACTTGATTGCGAAAATCGTTCTTCAGGCAAGCAGAAATGCGACAGTGGTAACTATACTTGTAATATGAAATGTAACAAGGGGAATTTTAAGCAGATCTGCCAAGCTAAAGTATGTAATCTGGAAGGCAGCGGGAAACTGTGTAATCAGAGCTGTCAACAGGAAGGTGAAACATGCAATATGAAATGCAACGGGAAATGGTGTAATCAGCTTTCTGAAAGAATAGGAAATTGCACCATGTTGTGTAGTGGGAAAAACTGTACTCAGAAATGCAACATGGAAGGCAAAAGTTGTAATATGGACTGCAAAACGGAAAATTGTAGTCAGACTTGCGACGGAAAGGAGAATTGCACCATACTGTGCAACGGCACAAATTGTACTCAGTTTTGCGAAGAGCGAGGAAAAAGTTGTAATATGGTGTGCAAAGGGGGAAATTGTATTCAGCGATGCAACAGGAAAGGGAATTGCACCATGGAATGCAGTGGGAAAAAGTGTGATCAGTTTTGCAACAAGCAAGCCCAAAGGTGTGCCATGAACTGCAGAGGAGAAGAGTGTAATCAGCATTGCAATAGCAAAAAGGGTTGCTTCATGCAATGCAGCGGGGAAAACTGTACTCAGCGTGTCAACAACCAGATAGAAAGATGCAGTAAGCAATGTAACGGGAGCACCTGTGAACAGATATACAACACTAGTAAATGTAATATGAAAGGGTATGGGCCGTCACCCTTGTTGCTATCGTCATCATCATCCCTATCGCCAACGACAGAATCTCCGCTTTCGATATCGGAAGTCGTCGAGAATATGGTATGTGATTTCTAGTTCTCTTTATTCTCATAATTCCTCTAGTTTTTGTTATTCGTTAACGCTGTTGCCTTTCTTCACCACAGGCAAATGATTCTGTTTCGAAACTTAGTCGAATAGAAATCAGCAAAAACAGTTCATTGAAGGTATGAATTTTCTTATAATTCATCTATTATATGATTAAGATACTTTTTGGATATGACTTGGGCAAAGAATTAAAGAATGATTACCGCAAAGCGGCTTCAAAAGTGTTCAAGGCTGGGGAAAAAGTTTACGAACACATCCAACGCGAGAATGGGATGTAGACACGGATACTTTTTCTAAAGAATAGCAGCTCTTTCTCAGCACATTTCTTTCTTCTCTTCATAAAGGGAGCAAACGAGATGGTCTCGCACTTTTCTTACTTACAGTACAATAGTCCAAATTAGAAGTATTGAAAATTTACAAAATATTGATTGGCAAGACAGAGGGAGCAATTTTCCTTAGCAACGAAAGCTCTTTGGGTAATGAGGAGGGTATGATTACTTTATCCTGCTTTGAGATAAGCTAATCGTTATCTTTTTTTTTGATTAGGATATCTGCCACTTCTATCGAGGGAAACGGGAAAATTCTTATAAAATTTAAGTGAAACAGCAAAAGTAATGAAGCAAAAGGAAGAACCGACTTCTGAACCTATATTTTTGAGTAAAGAACCAAAAGAGAAGACAATTCTTATGCTGTGTAACTTCTATCTCATTCTAATAGGATTAATAAAATATAATAAAAGTCAAAGTGGCATGAATTAAGAGTATTTGTTATTTTGTTATTATAGGATGCCGTGCGTATATTTGAAGATTTCACAGATCAGTACCGGAATATCACAAGACTCCAGAGCCAACCTTATGAAAAGGAAGCTAAGGCTAATAGAAAATCTATATTTCAAGTGACAGTCGCCTTGGAGAAATTTTCCCTTAATTATGGTAAATACCATCTGGGCGGAACAAAGCCCTTCGCGAAGATCAAAAGCCAAAAAATAGGTGAGACAATACACATGCTCTTTTTTATATTTTTGATAATTTTCTCAATTAGTCACCGACTAAATGATGCATTGACTAACTGAATGGTCTGCTTGCGGCCCGTCCAAAAGAAATAGATGTTACACGCAGTTTCTAAAAAGTTTCATGGAAGAAATTATATAGGGCGCATCGAATCGTCTGTTTCTTGCCTTACGTGCAGATGCAATTTGGCGCATGAAGAAGGGTGAAAGTCCAGTTGAAGAAAAAGGAGAATCGCTCGGTTAACAGTTTACTTCTGTCTCCGCTGTTTTAGTATTTGTTACTAAAGAAAATTTTCTCCCCCGATCGTTCGGTATTTCAACGATATTTACAGTATGGTGTCTTTCAAAGGTTCAAATAAATCACAATCTTTTTAAAGAAATCTAGAGATTACTCGTGTGGCAACAGGAAAAAAATCCCCGTACATTATGTTACTGTTGAGTTCTTTCGCAATTTACCGTATTAGCTTCATACGTCATGGATTGGTGACGTGTCTGAAATGGGTAAGCAAAAGTTGCTGCTTTAGTAAACTAACTGAGAAGCTTAGAGAATTGCTTACTTTCGTTGTCTGTAACTGCCACAATATCTCCAAAAATTGGATTTGTCTTTTCATAAATATCCTGTGGATTCTAAGCTTTAAAGATTACTTATTCATGTTATAATTTTACAACTTCTAGGCACACAAATTTGTGTTTTAATCTGTATGAGTAAATGGTCAGATATCCGGAAAAGATGTCATGGTTGTTTACAGTTTCTTTCAAACAGATATGGACTTTAAGAGCAAAATAGGATTAAAATAAAGACTTCAGAGTAAAATTTGGTACCAAAGTGTTTGGATGCCAAAAATTTCGAACACGAGAATTTTAAGTGTGCAGACAGCCCAACTAGGATATTGAAAGCGGATAGTGCTTGTCCTTCATTGTTTTTCGAACCCACGCAATTTACAAGTACTCTGAGTCAGCTTAAACCCAGCGCAAGATATGAGATTTATAAATCTCCTTGATATCGCTTAGCAGTTCCTCATCGACATATAACGGTTTAAATTGTACAGGTTGTCTCGACTTCTTTGGTTTTTCGACCAAGCTTTCTTTTGCGCCCGTTTTATCATGTGTATTTCTGCGATGTGCTCACAGTTTTAACATTTTTTTGCTTCAGGTTATTTATAATCTTAGTTCGAGACTCCATTTCGATTGTCACCGATTTCTATGATACCTCAGTCATTTGAGTGCTGATTTATCAGCGTAAATATGAAAATTTTGTCGGGAGAATAAGGAGCTTGCATCATAAGATTTCATTCGCTGCACAGACTTACGTAGCCATTTTGAATACTGTTTACCCATTTCAAACCACGCCACCATATAGTTAAAAAATCTCTTTCATTCATCATACGTCATCTAATCTCTTTCTTCCGACAGTTTTGGGCATTCAGATAGGCTACCGCCAAAATGCGCGTGACTTCCTTCTCGAGGAGGAAGAAGGGCAAGCCAGCATTAATATTTCCTCTGGAAATTTTGCTGATAATGGTTTGTGTTAGCCACCTTTTTACTTAAGTATGCAACAACATTTTTTCGCAGATTCCGCTTTTCAGATTTTGTTGATGTATGTAACTTGTCTGATACGTTCGACGATATGGTTAATCAACTAGCAAAATTGCCCCGAGTAGTCTTCTTTTCTTTCTTTCTTTTTTTTTTTTTTTTGGACGTTCTGCCAAGGATTTGAAATAAAGAGTATGAACCACGCAGAACTTTTCAATAGATTCATTGATGATTTTGTGAAGTGAAAACCAAAGCGGGCACGTTTATACATGCCAGTAGAGTATCAAGGTCAGAACTGATAAATGCAGAACCAGGAAGGAGTTGTAATGTAATGTTCATTATGGATTAAAAATTGAGGTTAGTTGGTCCATTGAACACCTTAGTAAGTGGTGTTCTTGTTTCAGTTTCAGAAAACATTTGGGTGCAATTTCCGTATAACCTATACCTCATTATAAGTTCCTTTGTCTGTTAAAAGGAACGGAGGGCAGGAACATGAGATGGTACTATTGAGAATACAATGTACGTACATACTGGGATAAACCCACAGTATGGTGTAACAAGGACATTTTCCACAATTCGATTGCTTTTCTTCGTAGGGACATTGGTTGTAGGGTGTGTGTACAAGGATTTGCAACAACTGCTGATGGCAGAAGAAACCGCGACGGGCGAAACTTACAACTCAAGGTTTACGTGAACAACTTGAATATTTCATTCATGCTCAGCGTGTATGCATTGGGAAGTACGCCGTTTTACATAGAATTAAGGGGAGGCCTAACAAGCTGAGCCATTTCCTCTTTCTTTTTTCGGTTGACTAAAATAACTTTATTTACCTAAAGTAGTGGTTGCCGGCTAGGTTGCTCTTTAAAATCTAAGAAACACACCGAGGAGCCAGTATTCTTTCTTACCCTTTATAATTGGTGATGAAAAATGATATAAAGCGTGTTTTACCACTATGAAGCGAAGATGCATTGGTTTACAAAGCTTGGTAGCATGACGGACTACATTTACCTTTAAGTTACGGATAGCCTGCATGGGTGATTTGAGAACAATCTCTCCTTTACAGATATGTTAACACCAGGATAATGATGGCAGCAATGGATCCTAAACCTGAACAATTACAACAGAATGTCATCTTAAAGTTCAGAAACCTAAAGGTAACAGCAAGAAAACTGAAAAATAAGTTCCGTTCGTCTATGTTGCGTTTAATTGGTTCAAAGGAAAAAAATCTATTTTTAGGTCGTCGAAGAAGAAAAGCATTGCATGTTTTGGATTGGCTCAAGCAAAAGGTAAAAATTTACATTATCTAATTATCAGTCAAACGCTCATTTACCAAGGTGATTTATTTTAATTTCAAATCACTGTCGGTTTTTTTTTGTTTGTAGTGAGAACTTTCTGCCCCCTTAGCATTCTGCATTTAGTATCACCGAGAAGACACTGATGGCTTTTTGCTATAAAACACCAGAATTGAAGGAAGTCAACACTACGATTGATGCTCTAACCCCTGATTGAAAGGAATTATTCTTATCTTTATTGTAATATTCGTGAAGTTATTTTCCTTTCTTTTTTTCCCCTTTCAGTCCAGACGGGTTCTCAGGGGACGGTTGTCACATTGATGCATCGAATAGCAACTCCTTTGAAACAGTTTGTAGCTGCAGTCATTTGACTCACTTTGCTGTTTTAGTTGACTACAGCGGTGACGCAAAGGTGATTTGTTCGTTTTCATGTACTTTACTACCGAATAAGGGCTTTGAGTAAATTAATCTGTTGTTCGTTTTTTGTTCCTAACTTTTGCCACAGCTCCCCATACAGGATATAACTATATTGGAGATCATCACATACGTAGGATTAAGCCTTTCCATTATCGGAATGCTCTCAACATTTATTCTGTATTCTATCCTCACGTAAGTACTGTTATCAATAAATCAGTACTGAACTTTTTCTATGAATGAAAAAGATGTTTGACATAAAACAGGCTAGACCGTGCAAAGATCGATGAAATCACTCTAAGCAAGCACATCACCGACTGTACTTGGATATGAAACCCATGCAACATTTGGCGAGCAACACCCACTTTTAGAGATTAGTCAGACTCATCTACCTTCAGTCGTTAGAACCACCCCGAAGAGTTTCAAAAATGAATGTAACTACTTTTAGCTATCAATTTGTTTTCTAAACTCCTTACGGCAAAGTATTCTTAATTAGTGGATTGAATACTTTTTTATTCATTTTATACGGCGCGTTTCTATTTTCATAATTTTTTCGTTTCTTAAACCTCTTTTTTAGCTTTTGACAGCTATGATTTGTTTTGTTCTGTTTATCTGCCTTCGTTTGCTCTTTTATTTGTTTTTCATCTTTTCTCTCTTCACATATATATAACTTTGGTTTTTCTTTGTTTTATCAGAGATGTTCGACAACCTCTGTCTCAAATACGACTAAGCCTTTCAGTGGCCCTTGGAGCTGGACAAATAATTTTTTTAGCCGGAATACAAGCCACAGAAAAGACGGTGAGTAGCTCTTCACCATTCGTGGAATTTATTGAAATACATTGTCAATGAAGGAAACTTAAAAAAGAAAAATTAATATTTTGGTCTATCCCCCATTTCTTTTGCAGGCTGTTTGTGTCACAGTAGCAGCTCTTATGCAGTATTTCATGATGGCCGCTTTCTGTTGGATGCTGGTCGAGGGAATCTATCTCTACCTGTTTGTTGTGAAAGTTTACAACATCAACACTAAGATGTACATGTATCACATCATATCATGGGGTATTCTAAAGTACAGTTGAAATAAACATGTGTCGTCGGGAATTAATTCATTAACTAATGCATAATTTTGAGTAACCTTATTTGATTACTTAATAATTTCGTGATAGCTCTGCCCGTCGTTATGGTTGGTATTTCATTGAGCATCGCCGCTGGAAAAGATGGGATACAGAGCTTTGTCAGTGACAAATAGTAAGAGGGACATTTATCTTTCTCCTTACCCCCTCTTCTTTTGGCGATTTTGTTCTTTAAAATTTTAATTTCTGTTTCGTTTTGTTTGTTTTTTCTCTATTCTCGTTATTTACGGTCAACATTAATCTGCTCTCTACCTCCTTTGTATAACTTTCATCATTTTAGGCCTACTAAATTTCCTCTGAAATTAATGTAAGATGAAACATTGATTTAAAATTTTGTTATGCTGAAGTGGAACATAATTTAGATTTTCTTCTTCCATTTTTGTTTTCCATTACTTTTTTTAGTTGTTGGATGCCCTCAGAGAATAATTTGATATGGATATTTGTCACATTTTTTGTCACAGTTGAACTTGTAAGTTTCGAATCTGGGTTGAATTTTCTTTTACATCATATTTTAGGCTTCTGGTCGAGGACTTCATGTGTGTGAGAGCTATAATGTGTAACTCCATACAAACTTTGTGTGCTTTTCTCCTCTTTAAGATCAACATTTTGTTACTCGCACGAGTCGTAAGAGAGATGACCAAAATGCAGCCAACAGGAGACAAGCGAACTCAACAAATACAGTGAGATGGACAGCAAAATCAGGAGTTTTGAAATAATCTTGACAAATCTGAATTTTTCTTCTCAAATAAATGTGCCTCACGTTCACAGTAGTTACTTTATAAGACTAATGCATGGGTGTATCGTACAGCTAGAAAAAAATGCTTGGGAAGATCATATTCAATTGGTTAGCTCACATCTTAAAATGCTGTCGTCCCTTAGACTTGGAATTAAAGCATGCGTGGTGATGGTTCCCCTTCTGGGTGTCACGTGGTTATTTGGTATTCTGTCGCCATTACACAAAGCTTTTGCTTACATTTTTACCATCCTCAACTCCACTCAGGTGAGAATTTAATCACGACCTAGGAAGTATTTTCTTTGCAGCACTTAAAGACATCCATGCATCTACCCCCCAGCAGCATTAAAAAATAGATTGATTTGAATAGAATTTTTTCCTGGTTTAGGGTT
>NC_142519.1:46539112-46559112 GCF_964205215.1 Stylophora pistillata
CAAGTACATTATCGGTGCTATAGGCTTAAATTCTCATTCAAAACCAAAGCTGTCTTTCTCTCATTCTCTCCCTCACGAAATTGTAAGAGGGCAAAACCTCAATAAAACGATTGATATACAGATAGAATAACGCGGCGATGTTTATAGCAGAGTTTTTCGAAAGTAGAGTAAGGTTTCTGAGTTTTCTGTATTGTTTGAACCTGATTACTAGCTTCTCATTGCGGAAATTATTTCCGTAAAATAGTTTAATTTATATATCTTATTTCTATTATCAAGGTGTAACCAGTTTTTTTTTTTTTTTTTTTAGGGCCCTTCTAGATTTCTTTTCTTAACGCAAAGATCGGCAAATTTCTCTTTAGATTGTCGAAGGATCCTTGGATTCTTAAAAAACTCTAATGACATACTTTACGTAGAGGAAGGTTGATGCATTAGAGTTAGGAATCATTCTAAAGAGATCTAGTGACGATTTCAGATAATAATATTCAAACATTGTTTATACACTAAGACAGATCTAGGTTACCTTTATTTCTCTGTATATGAAATTATTATCCTCAGTGAGGTTGGAAATTACTGCAAATCGATCAGAGTCACTTAGTTGGCACTTGAATTTCTCTGAGTCGTCCTTTATGGTTCCAAAGTTGTAAGACTGACAACGCTCCTCATCCACACACTCCAGCTGACAGGAACTTTCCGAATCCACTTCTATTTCTCTTATCAGGCTTCCGTTCAGTTTTTTTCCTTCTATCTTGTCGGCAAAGTTTACAGCTCTCAGATCTGGCTCTGAAATGCGGCCAATGCCGTACACAACGGCACAAAGAAGAAATATCATAAAGAGATGCATGAGTAGTCTTTGCCGTTAGACAAATAATGATGAACAAGAATGAATGTTTGTTTCATTTCTATGACGTAACTAAATATTAAGCAGGTGCAAGGAAATCGACAGATTAAGAGCAATAGAAGCTATTCGATATGCGTCAAAAGTGACTTTCAGTCCTTTTGCTATGCTGTTATCAATTTTCTTTCGGATTTTATTAGATTGCGGCGTTCCCCTTTTCTTTCGCTGAGACTCTATGAGGGTTGATTCATCTTTTTGTTCTTTAAAAGACCCTAAATAAAGCATGAAACGAATCATTTTAACCTGATATTCTCAGCCAGATAAATGAACCTTTAATTTTCTTTTACAGATAGTTACATTGTTGTCCCTATAACTGATTAAAATTCAGAAACAATGACCCTTTCCACATCAATTTCTAGTAGAATCTTTTAGATCCTGCTCGGAATTACGACCGATGCCCTGTCAATCTGTTTAGATACGAATGAGAATCTAACGATTACTGTTTAATCTCAGAGGAAAGTTGGAGTTAAATGGTTTTTCCGTCACAAAAGCATTGAAGAGGGCGGGATTGCAGTGGAAAGAAGTTTTTGGAATAGGAGCGTGCATTGCGAGTTTCCTAATACTTTTACATCAGTTGCTAATTAAGGTCTGTTTTTCTTTGAAATAGCAATCATTATTTGCATCGTCACCATTATTTAGATATTTTCTTGGCTTTTGATTGAAAAATTTTTTTAACAATGCACAACAAAGTATTCCTCAATCCAGTCAGAGCAACGTTTCATTCGGAAAGTTGATGCGCTTTTTTCCGAAGCAAGAAAATAAAACGGCTTGGGTCATAAAACCAAGACAGCACTGTCAGATGTGTGGCAGCTAAACTGCGATACCTGCTCGGACGATAAATACGAAAACGCAGCTACTCGAAATTGGTAACATAATTATCAAAATTAGCATAATGCAATTGAATGAGACAAGAATACGATGGGCAAAGTATCAAAAAATTTAATTGAGTATGTGCACGATATCGTGTCGTGCAGTTCGCCAAGTGTTTCTGTTTTATAATTAAGAACAGGAATTCGAGCCAAAGAATTAGCATGGGCAATACCGGTTGTTGGTTTCCACGAGCAACGGCTTCTAGAGGATTAGAGGATTGTGTGAACATTTATCCGATGTACTTGTTTAGTTGCCGCAGATTTATTACAAATTTTATGCGAAGCCAAGCAGGGAAAGTTTACAGTTGCATCTGTTTCAATGCGTAGATGTGATTAAGATATTGAACATCACGCAGACATTTAAGCTTCTAACATATTTTGCGAAGTAAACTCCGTATTTTTTAATACCACCATCCGTCTAGGCATCAAAGGAATTTATGCCACTTTGTTATCTGAAAGTGAATGAAATATTACATTTTAGACACACACTTATTCTTTTATTGCTATTTCTACATCTTTGTTGCTTTCATATTACTGCAGTAACTCCTAAGGTAATGCAACCATACTTGAAAGCTATATTAGAAACAGAATCAGTTTACGCATCGCAAATTTCTTAATCTAAGCTTGTTTTCTTAGGTTAAGCGCATTGCATGTTTGTGGAATCTCATTATACACTCTAGTTCTCAGATGCCGAGGCTATTTTCCTCACCAAGAAGTTAAAAACCGTAAGATGCCGCTGTTATTAGAATTTATCAATTTTTTAAGACACTCCCGTGCATAAACTTTAACAGGAACTTCTCTGAACCATATTTTGACACATGTGAGAAATGAATAAGAACAAATCAAATTATCACAATATTATGAAATAGTCCTTAAGCCAGAAAAGAAGGGCAGTCAAAAAATTCTTGTGAACAGTTATAACTCCCCCACCTCTCGATTACAATTTCTCTAGTGATGTAATTTCCAACGTTCTCTTATTCTTTTCTCTATTTCTGCTTCAGTGTGAACTCCAGAAAGAACATGTCTCGGTAAACAATTCACTTTATAAAAAACATGAACATATTGATATTGTTATTATCCCTGCGAAGAAGGTCTAAATGACTCTTAAAAAATAGTATGGGAAACATCGTTAGTCAGTTTTAAAATTTTTATCTTCCTTTTTCAAGGATCAGGCAAATTTTTGATGACAGGCCGAGGTAACTATAATAATTTTTTCTATCAACCCTTCAAATAGAAAAAAATGGAGAGGTCGTAATAGCCACGTTTGAATTTCTCGAATGCAGAAATTAACAGTCTTTCCTATGGAATTGAAATATCCATCCTTCACTCTATTCATTTTGTGTCACTGACGGTGCTCTTCCAAATATGCATATTTGGAAGAGCACCATATTCTATGTCAATACCAATCAGGGTTTCGTGCTAATCATTCAACTGTCACAGCTTTAAACAACAACAAACATATGAAACATATGTGTGAACTGCGGTTATGAGACGTATATGAGAACGATCCTTCGCAGCAAAGCACTATTTGAGCAATAGTGGAAATCAGACCTGAAAACCTGATTTATTATCTACGGGTTTATCATCTACGGGTTTATATCGAATTAATTTGATGGCCTGCTCCCAGTTGGCTTGTTAGCTCAATTGGTAGAGCGCTGCACTAGTATCGCAGAGGTCAGTGGTTCGAATCTCTTACAGGCCTGAAATTTTTTCCAGGTCTGATTTCCACTATTGCTCAAACAGTGCTTTACTGCGAAGGATCGTTCTCATATATGTCACAGCTTTGTTGGAAGCGACAGATTCTTGGGCATCTAATATTGATAACAGGAAAATCAATGGAGTAATTTTTCTAGATTTGAAAAAAGCTTTTCACACTGTTGATCATCAGATCCTTCTATCGAAACTAAACTATTATGTTATAGATGGCAAATCTTTCAGATGGTTTCAGTCATATTTGGAAAACCGAACACAAAAATGCTCTGTGAACGGGTCGCTATCCAATAGCTACTCATTGACTGGCGGCGTCCCTCAAGGGACCATCCTCGGTCCATTATTGTTCTTATTATATATCAACGATCTTCCAAATTGCTTATCAAATTGTAAACCGAGAATGTATGCCGATGACACGCACCTCACATAGGCGGGAAGCAATCTTGAGAACGGTCAGTTTTGTCTAAATGAAGACCTAGAAAACGTCTTCAACTGGCTACAAGCGAAGAAACTCACGTTGAACATGACTAAAACCGAATTCATGCGAATAGGGTCGAGGCAGGGACTGAATACTCTCACAGCTTCACCAACAATTACAATGAAAAATATTCAAGCGAGTCAGGTTACAACTACAAAATCGGTTGGTGTAATAATAGACGATAAACTCGATTGGCATAGTCACATTTAAAAACTAACGAAAAAAATCGCCGCTGGTATCGGGGCCCTAAAGCGAATTAGGCACCTGATCCCAGCATCAACCTTACATCTCATTTACCAAGCTTTGGTAAAACCTCACTTTGATTACTGTGACATTGTTTGGGGTAGCTGTGGGAAAACGCTACGAGACAAACTGCAGAAATTGCAGAATAGAGCAGCCCGTGAGTTGACATTCTCTAACTAAGATGCTGATGCAACTGAGCTACTCGAGTTTTTAGGGTGGAAAAATCTTGCACGCCAGCAGGAAATCCATAAAGCCACCATGATGTTTAGATGTCTGCACAGGCTAGCTCCAGGGTATCTATATTCAAAGTTTACGTGGCGTGACTTTGCTTATGACCTCAGGGACTCTGAAAATAAGCTCAATGTTCCACTACCGCGCACTAATTACTACAGAAAAAGCTTTAGCTAAAATGGCGCCACATTATGGAACAGTCTACCACGCGATATAAGGAACACAGAGTCTCTGGGGTTGTTTAAACGTAAAATCAATGACATTCTTTAAGTCTAACGCACGGCATTCACGGAAAACAGACCTAGTGTTATAGTATGTAGTTTGAATTTTAAATATCTTAGCGTATGTGATATGTATTTTTATGGGCTGATGGATTGATCGTGTTTAAATAAAGATTACATTACATTACATGACATACTTAGCTTTTCATTCATGGTCAATTTAGGGAAGTGTTGTCTATCCTTTCTGGTTTACCCATGCTGAAGTCCTGGCATTCAGTGTAATGCCTGAGCGCTTCTGGGATATGTAACACACATAGCTTATCATTCATGGTCATTATAGGGAAGTGTTGTCTATCCTTTCTGGTTCACAAAGGCTGAAGTCCTGGGATTTAGTGTAATGCCTGAGCGCTTCTGGGATATATAACATACGTAGTTTTTCATTAATGGTCGATTTAGGGAAGTGTTGTCTATCCTTTCTCGTTCACCCAGGCTGAAGTCCTGGCATTCAGAGTAATGCCTGAGCGCTTCTGGGATATATAACTTACTTAGCTTTTTATTCATGTTCAATACAGGGAAGCGTTGTCTATCCTTTCTGGTTCACAAAGGCTGAAGTCCTGGCATTCAGAGTAATGCCTGAGCGCTTCTGGGATATAAAACATACTTATTTTTTCATTCTCTGTCAATATTGGGAAGTGTTGTTTATCTTTTCTGGTTCACCCAGGCTGAAGTCCTGCTATTCACAGCAATGCATTAGTGCTTCTGAGATACATAACATACTTAGTTTTTCATTCATGGTTAATATAGGGAAGTATTGTCTATCCCTTCTGGTTCACCCAGGCTGAAGTTTTGGCATTCAGAGTAATGCCTGAGCTTTTCTGGGATATATAATGTGAATAATATAATGTCTCCTCTTTGAGCTCTTCACCTATTTACAGCAGAGCGACAGGAATAAATGGTCGTTTTAGGCAAAAATTTTAAAAACAGCTTCATTTACTGTTAAAAGTCGCCCTGCAAACCGCAACGGGAAGAGAACGTCAAAAAATCACTAAATAACACAAGGCAAAATAACTGCTGGTACATTTCTTTGCGAAGCTAGATCGTGAAATTTCTAATGCGACGTTTTTGTAGGACGTAAACACACGACGACGACTAATTCCCTGACAAACCTGGGCAATGTGAGATATTACTATAATTTCAGAGCTGAGCAAAGAGTTTCCAGCAATCTGATTGGTCGAGTGGTTCCTTATATGACGCTATATAAACCGCTCCACGCGGTTTATATAAAATGTTCAAATAAAACGTTAATAATTGTTACTAGAATGTTTTGATTTTAGAAATTTCTCTGTTGTTCAGCTCTGTAATTATACTAAAACAATTATTCGCCTCAGGTTCAGTGAATATTGTCGAATAATCCCCTCGACTTCGCAGTCGGGGATTATTTCACGATATTCACCTCGCCTTCGGCGAATAATTGTTAAATATAAAGCATGAAACAACAGGAAATAAAGCGCACAGCCTCAATTAATCGATATACCGTTTTTCTTTGAATAGGCGCCCCTCCCCCCCCCCCCCTCGGCTATCTAAACTTGTAGATCTGAATAAGCGCGACATAGAACCCTTTATTTTTCAGCTTTCATAACATTTTAAACTTTGACTACCTTAGATGAATATGTTCGGAGAGATTCTTGCTTGTAGAGTTATATTACGCCGGTGTATTACCTTGCCTTTTTGTATGGCTGGCTTCGCAAGCGGTGCAAGATACAGCGAATTCTGTGAGCTGATTGGCTATTAACCCCTTGCTTTTTTTTCGTTTTCTGCGGTGGCTAACATCGCAGCCATGTTTTCCTTGTGTAACCTGCACGCAAGCTCTCTCTTGGCTCTCAACGCTTGGCTCAGGTTTGAGTCATCCTGTTTGGTCAATAACGCATTGCTGGATCTACTACCGCGCTCCATCTTAATTTCTAAACCACCCTGGCGCACAACGTTTGACTTATTTACAGTTGGTTTTTTGGAAAAAGCTAACGTCCCACCCCTCTCAAGAAAGCTTTGAGAAAATAAAAATTCAAGGACTTTCCAAGGATTTGTTGAATTCATTGGTGGACTTCCCCCGCAATTCACGGACTTGCAAGACAGTACGAACCCTATTAAAGTTCAAGGGAGTTTATAAACTCTGTTCGTAACGTGTCATTAAACGAAAGTTGGTCTTTGTCTGTTTAAACTAATTTCTACTTTCTCCTCTTTCGCATTTTTCAGCTACACATTGCACGCCTAATAATATTTCACTTCGACAGCTTTGTCAGCTTGTTCAACATCTCTTATCTTGATTTCAAAACAATTATTACTACCCCCGGTCTCTTTTTATTCACGATTTTAATCATCGTTGCTGAGGGGGTAGCGCAAAAAGATTTTCAACACAAGTGCCTTAATCACATCGTACCTATAATGTCTGTAATCTCTCGCAACTATCTATAGGATTCCGGCACCACTATAGATCATCTGAAGGCCAGTGACAAAGAATATTATAAGTACTGTATGAATATAGTTAAAAAAAAACTGCAACAGTGTGTACACTATAAATACGACATAAAATATCAGTGAGAAAGAGCCGCCATGTATTGTGGACTCTGCGTCAAACAGAAAAAGAAATTATAGGTTGTAATACTCCGAGCTCATTCCCAATAACTGGTATTCGGATGCTCAAAAACTATAGCACCGAGCGTCAGCCGTCAAAGATCGTCGGTTCAGGAATTTATTTTGTCTCTGATGCGAAAACAAAGATCGGGTAAAATTTATTACAAAACAAAACACTCAAGCCGCCAGTTAAATGTCGTAGTAAATAAGCGTCGCAGCCTTTTAGTATTAATGAAGTCAACTAAATACGCTAGCATTGACTAAGAAATGTTTCTTCGACGTGGCTGTATCATTAGCCGCAACACGCTCCGGGCGAGCGCTTTGTCTCATCACTATTTTTAAGCGCCGACCATGTACACTTTTTACGGATGCGGCTTCTTTAATCACCTTTTTATACCATGGGATGATGACATGTTTGCGTAGAAGTTGACGCCTCTATCAGATTAGAAGCGAGATACGATCCAAGATTTTACCCAAGCAAGCCACTAGGTATCTAGCAGAGAATGCGGAGTAAAAGTACGGATTCTCTGCTGGATACCTTGATTTTTTTTGGTTGCTAACGGCTTGAGGCTCGTTATGGTAATCGGCGTTAGATTCTCAATCCTATCTAAACAGATTGACAGTGCATCAGTCGTGAAGCCGAACAGGATCTGAAAGATTTCATAAAATTTTGATGAAGAAAAAGTCAATGTTTCTGAATTTTAATCAGTTATAGGAACAACAACAAGGCAAACATAAAAGGAAACTAAAAAGCAATTTAAAAAAGTTCCGTTAATCTGGCCGAGAATATCAGGCAAAATAATATATTAAATATGAAAGAATAGGAAAAACACCGCGACCTAGTAGAATTTGAGAGTAAAGCAACAGGACTAAACTGAAAGTCACCTTAGAAGCATATCGAATAGAGGTTTGGCACAGCAGCCATGTTGGATGGCAGGAACAATGAAAATATTTTGCATAAGAAAGAATTTTTTTTCCCATGGGTAAAATAATCTGTAGTTTCTGCCATCCAACATGGCTGCTGTGCAAAACCTCTACAGCCTATAATTGTTTTCCATCTGCTGATTTCCTTGCACCTGCTGAATTAAATACCTGCTCACGTGATGAAATGGAAATTAAACAAACTTTTAAGGTTCGTCATCATAAGTTTTCTGAGGCTGAAGACTAAACATGCATCTTTGTTTAATTGCCCTTTTTTGTGCAGTTGTGTACGGCATAGGTCGCATTTCAGAGCCAGATCTGAGAGCTGTTAATTTTGCCGACAAGATAGAAGCACAAAAGCTGAACGGAAGCCTGATAAGAGAGAAAGAAGTCGATTCGGAAAGCTCTTGTCAACTTGAGTGTGTGGATGAAAAGCGATGTCAGTCTTACAACTTTGGAACCATAAAAGGCGATTCAGGGAAATTCAGGTGTCAACTAAGTGACTCCGATCGATTTGCTGCAATTGCTAACTTTACTGAGGATAAAGATTTCATATACAGAGGAATAGAGGTAACCTAGATCTGCCTTAGTGTATAAACAATGTTTCACTCAATGTTTGAATATTATTATCTGAAATCGTCGCTGTATCTCTTAACAATGTTTCCTAACTCTGCTATATCAACCTTCGTCTACTTAGCGTATGTCGCTAAAGTTTTCAAGAATCTAATTAACTAAGAGGATCCTACGACAATTTGAAGAGAAATTTGCTGATGTGTTGCGTTAGGGAAAGAAACCTAGAAGAGCCTTAATAAAAAATAAAAAAAGTGACAGACCTCGATGAAAAAATTCTAAAACTATTTTCGTTTTTGCAATGGAAAGCTAGTTATCAGTTTCATACAATGCAAACAGAAACCTTTCTCCATTTTCGACAAAAAATGGTCAAAATTTTAATTTGTGACCACGCTTAATCCAAATTTACGTGATATAAGTCGCATCATTAGAAAACATCTGGGTATTTTGGAATCTAATCCCAGCTTAAAAGAGCTTTTTGTTTCGAATTCCATCATAGTATCCTTTCGCAGTTTTAAAAACCTTAAAGAATTGTTGGCGCCATCCCGTTATGGCCCTTACACCGAATGTGAGGGGACTGCTGAGGTTAAGGGATGTTTTAAATGTAATAGAACAAGATGCGATCTTTGTCCCAACTTCTTGGTTGAATCTAATTCCTTTTTAAGTTTTCTAAGAACATCATTTATTTGGCCTCGTGCAACAAATGTCGCCTACAATACATTGGTTCCACAATGTATTGTAGGCGACAGAGTTAGATTAGAGCTAGAGTTAGATTTCGCAACCATAAGTCTGCTATTTCTCATTCAATGCATTGATCAAGTGCAGGCGACAGTAAAGAATTCAGGTAAAATCGAGAAACTTCTAATTACCAAAGAATCATATTGGAGCGCACAGTTGTTCTCTCTGGCACCCGTCAGCTTGAATAAGCGCCAGGAGTTTCACTCCAAAAAAAAGAATAAACTATAATTACTGCGGACTGAATTTTTTCAAATTGGGCGGGCATCAAAGGTCCCAGTCTCAGCGTTGATTGGGAATTTTAGCACAATTCTCGCCTTTCAAGTCAACGCTGGTTCCTTAACATTTTCAGTAGATTCGACAATTTTTTATTGTGATAATTTTTCGCGTAGTAAATACTGTTTTTAAACAACAAACATATGAAATACATATATATGAACTGCGGTTATGAAACGTATATGTGCACGATCCTTCCCAGTAAAGCACTATTTAAGCAATAGTGAAAATCAGACCTGAAAAAAATTCAGGCCTGTACGGGATTCGAACCACTGACCTCTGCGATACTAGTGCAGCGCTCTACCAATTGAGCTAACAAGCCAACTGGGAGCAGGCCATCAAATTAATTCGACATAAACCCGCCTGAATTTTTTTCAGGTCTGATTTTCACTATTGCTTAAATAGTGCTTTACTGCGAAGGATCGTGCACATATACGTTTCATAACCGCAGTTCATATATATGTATTTCATATGTTTGTTGTTTGATTTATCATCTACGGGTTTATGTCGAATTAATTTGATGGCCTGCTCCCAGTTGGCTTGTTAGCTCAATTGGTAGAGCGCTGCACTAGTATCGCAGAGGTCAGTGGTTCGAATCCCGTACAGGCCTGAATAATTTTTCAGGTCTGATTTTCACTATTGCTTAAATAGTGCTTTACTGCGAAGGATCGTGCACATATACGTAAATTACTGTTTTTGTTTATATGTGTCATCACGCCCTATATAAATCTATTTAAGGAATTTGTAAGTCTTTGTATTACAACTGATGAAGGTCTCGGACCGAAACGTATTTTATTAAACTTTCTTAGACTTTTTATTTGAGTATATGTCTTTCTTAGCTCGAAGTTGTCCGTCCTCGTGTACTACAATATTTTTCCTATATTTGACAATTATTCGCCGAAGGCGAGGTGAATATCGTCGAATAATCCCCGAGACGAAGTCGAGGGGATTATTCGACAATAGGTGGTTTGCAACCAATCTCGAGAGACACAGGTAACAATGGTGAAAGGAACAAGTGCTGGTGGACGAACAAAGGAAGCTAATGAGACATCCATTGTTTACGTCCACCAATATGGCGGCCATGACGTAACGTGCAAACCACCTCTATTCACCGAACCTGAGGCGAATAATTGTTTTAGTATAATTTCATAGCTGAACAACAGAGAAATTTCTAAAATCATAACATTTTAGTTTAACATTTTATATAAACCGCGCGGAGCGGTTTATATAACGTCATATAAGGAACCGCTCGACCAATCAGATTGCTGGAAACTCTTTGTTCAGCTCTGAAATTATACTAAATATATATATATATATATATATATATTTGTTTTTTTTTTATTCGCCGAAGGCGAGGTGAATATCGTCGAATAATCCCCGAGACGAAGTCGAAGGGATTATTCGACAATATTCACCGAACCTGAGGCGAATAATTGTTAAATATATATATATATATATATATATATTTAGTATAATTTCAGAGCTGAACAACAGAGAAATTTCTAAAATCATAACATTTTAGTAACATTTATTAACATTTTAGTTTAACATTTTATATAAACCGCGCGGAGCGGTTTATATAGCGTCATATAAGGAACCGCTCAACCAATCAGATTGCTGGAAACTCTTTGTTCAGCTCTGAAACTATACTAAATATATATATATATATATATATATATATAAGAGGAAACATAAAATAATTATATGTGTATGTATAGTATATCAACTATCTTTCTTCAAATTTAGAGTACATGCGAGCAAGATGATCCGTGCACCGAAAATGAAACATGCGTGGTTGACCACAAATCAAAGGGTCACTTTTGTAAGTGTATTAGAGGTAGGTAGATTTCTGAGACGCTTCCAAATACCCGATTATAGATGTAATTAAGAAACTAGAACTAAACGAGGTACATCCTGTCGGATGATAATGTTCGAGGCTGAGATATTGTTTGAGAAATGAAGAATTGGCAGAGAATCCAAATTTTGAGGGAAATTTTGACGACACCTCTCGATCAGCCAAGGACGTTATTAGCCAGTATTCCAGCAAGCCAGAGAGAAGGTTTAAGATCACCTTGTTAATATTACAGTCACTGAGCTTTACAAAGCAAATTCGTTTTTATTTTACGTAGATTAAGAAGGAAGAAAAAAGTAAAAATTCTTAAACTATCCTTTTTTACTGGCTTTGTTTCTTTCCAATGATAAAACATGGAAAGACAAATATCGACGTAGATGGGGGCTATCGCGTGATAACGATCCGGTGATTTTCCGCTCCCGATATTTCGTAAAGAGGCCCATATAATCATGCTAAAACTAGTGGGTGGGTTAACAAACGATAACTTCATATTCTAAAAGGATTATACCTTTGGATTTTTATTCTTCAGACTGCCCCAAGAGCTGTCTTGACTATCATCAAATTGGTTCCACAACAAATGGTGTGTACTGGATTTACCCTGATAAAGAGGAACCATTTGAAGTACTCTGTGATATGACAACTAATGGTGGAGGCTGGACCACCTTTCAAAGACGCATGGATGGCTCTGTAGACTTCTTTGTTGACTGGGAATCATACAAAAATGGCTTTGGAAATCTGAAGGGCGAGTTTTGGCTTGGGAATGATTATCTTCACCGTCTGACTGCATCAGCCAACATGATGTTTCGAATTGATATGGAGGATTATGATGGAGACCGAAGATTTGCCGAGTACATGACTTTCTCTGTGGCCGACGAAAGCGATAATTATCGGGTGACGATCAATGGATACCGAGGAACCGCAGGCGATGCATTGCTATCGCTCAATAGGCCTATAAGGTGTGCTACAGGCATTTCAGTTCATGATGCTATGCAGAATGAATAACCAAAGTTAACTTTCGAAAAACTCCCTCACAATAACAACGAAGTGCATTTTATAATTGCCTAAGGTTGAAGATTATACTTGCTCTTAATTAATTCGATCAGCTCTTTGTATTGATGACGTAGCTCTGCTAAAGTACTGCATTCCGATGTACAGGCATCAATGCTGATCAGATAGTCCAACCTGAAACTGAATATGTTGCCGGCCATAATTGCTCCTTCCAACTTAATGCATTTTTAATTATGCATTGCTAATAAACCCATATATCTTTAACTTCCCTGATCAAGGCATATTTTTTTGCTGACAATGTAGCACTTCTTGCATAGTTCTGACCAAGCACTGCTACCAGTATCATCTTCTCTAGTTTCTTACGAAATTCTTTATTCATATTAGAAATATGAAGTTTACAACCAAGGACAGGGACAACGACGTCGATAACAGTAAGAATTGTGCCGTGTATAAAGGTGGCTGGTGGTACAACTACTGCCATAACGCTAATCCAAATGGTTTGTACCAAGGTGGAGGTCACGCACAAGGAATTACGTGGGAGTCATTTCGAGGACAAGATTATTCTTTAAAGCACACCGAGATGAAACTTCGACCAGCTTGATTTCATTTTAGAAGTTTTGTGTAGGAACTTTTAGCTAACTGATAACTATAATAATGATGAAAATAGTAATTATAACAATAATAATAATTAATAATAAGTCTTAAATCATCGTAATAAATAGATGCAAAGATAAATATACTGCATATAAACACAAAAGTTACAGTGATCAAAGAATTCATCTAAATAGCTGATTTATCCTCAAAAGTGAATCTTTTAGAAACTATGCAATGGATAATCCTTATAGTGTATTGCGTTACATAACGTCATATAGCGTTACCACTGTAAGTAACTTCCAAGCATGCCGTAAATCTATTACCCTAAGTAAACTTAAAATAACTGACTACAAGTATTGTACGGTAACTATATCATTTTAATTATTTAATGAAATATAGTTCAATTAGAGGAATGAGAGTGATCGCTTGACCTATGAATACTCTACAAACTGGTGACGAGTATTCTCCGGAACTTGCAGAAGAAAACGAATCGAAGAAATAGAATTGGTAGAAACTCTTTTAAGAATGGAACAATCCATGCTTGAACCTCCATCACCATTCAATGTAGACACAGTCGATTTGTACTGATAGTGGAAGTATTGAAGCATTAGATGAAAACGAAGGCAATTCGCGCCAGACATGGAGGATTGTAAATGAGCTCATGTCGAGGAAAACTAATAATTGTTCCATAAAAGAAATCAAAAGCAACGGTAACTCTATTTACGGCCCTCCTGAGCTGGCCGATGCCTTCAACAATCACTTTTCTTCTATTGGACCCAAGCTTGCTAGCCAGATTTATTCTAATAATGGTCCATCACACCTACATTACCTTGAGGGAACTGACAAACGTTTTGAGTTAAAATGTATTAATCCTTCTAAAGTGTTCTCACTTTTGTCTAAGCTTTGTAAATCGAAAGCCACAGGCTTAGATATGATATCTTCGCGACTTCTTAGGGAGTGCGCCGATCTGATAGCTGATCCATTGTGTTCTATTTTTAATCAGTCCATCAGATCAGGTGTTTTCCCTCAGGAATGGAAATGCGCAAAGGTTATCCCACTTTTCAAAGAGGGAGATCACTCCGACTTAAGCAATTATCGCCCAATTTCTATCATCTCTATAGTAGCTAAGGTGTTTGAGCGTATCATTTACGACCAGGTTTACGGTTATCTCACTGAAAACAATTTGATTTCCAGCCAGCAATCTGGCTTTCGTTCGCTCCATTCAACTGTTACTGCCTTGTTGGAGGCCACAAACAATTGGGCCTTCAACATTGATAAAGGCAGTATAAATGCAGTTGTTTTTCTCGACCTAAAAAAGGCTTTTGATACCGTTGACCATACAATTCTTATGTCTAAACTATTCGAATATGTTATCCGCGGTATCGCTTATGAATGGTTTAGCTCATACCTAGATAATCGCCATCAACAATGTTTTGTAAATGGTTCGCTCTCAATTAGTCAAGTTCTCACTTATGGAACTCCGCAAGGAACAATTCTAGGACCTTTGCTTTTTGTTCTATACATAAATGATCTTCCTAATTGCCTGTCTAATTCAGTTGCACGTATGTATGCCGACGATACTCACCTGACCTTTGCCAGTAACAACAATCACGACCTATCCAATGTTAACACATGGCTCACTGCAAACAAATTGACTCTAAATTCATCTAAAACTGAATTCATGTTAATTGGATCGCGGCAAAGGATAGGTACCTACGATACTTCCCCTAAACTAATCATAGGTGGTGACATAATTAAACAAGTTAGCTCAGTCAAATCTCTGGGTGTACATATAGACGAAAACCTTTCATGGAATATGCACATTGAAAAAATAGCCAAGAAAATCGCATCGGGCATTGGAGCAATTAAACGTTGTAGGCCTTTTGTTAATCGAACCACGCTTGAGTCCGTTTTCAATGTCTTAGTTCAACCGTACTTTAATTACTGCAGCGAGGTCTGGGGGCATTGTAACAAGAGTCTTTCGAATAACCTCCAAAAGTTGCAAAACCGGGCTGCCCGTATTCTGACCTTCTCCAGTTATGACACAAGCGCTGATGCTCTTTTTGTGCAACTTAACTGGAGACGGTTAGATACTCAGCGACAAATACAAGTGGCCACCATGGTCTATAAATCTATACATGGTCTTGCGCCCGACTATCTTGGTTCTCTTTTCACTAAATATGATCCTCCATATAATCTAAGGAACTCTGAAAACAAACTAGCTGTTCCATTGCCCCGCACCAATTTCCTGAAAAATAGCTTTAGCTATAACGGTGCGGTTATCTGGAATAGCTAGTCCCCTGAATTGCGGCAAGCAAAATCACTTCAATCCTTCCGAAATGGTTATCGCAATTTCTTCCTCTAAATCGACAAGACACACACGGCATCTATGTAAAGCAGAATTTCTTTATTTTTTTCTATTTCACTTTTAAATTTTAGATCATGTTTATATAGATTAAAATAGATTGTAACTGTAATAATAGATTGTAATAATATTATCATTTTATCTGATAGATTTACCGTGTCTAAATAAAAAAAAAAAAAAGTTCAAGTTCAAGTTCAAGTTCAACTGAGGTTTGGAAAGCAGCGTTACCATAGCTGGACTGCATATCGTATTCTCACATTATTCTGTCATAATCGACGACCTAAGGTCTTTAAACTCGTAGAGCTTTGCTTGCTATAACAAAACATCTCTTGATTAATCAGTTGAGGGAGATTTCTTCTCTTTAACTAAAAGAACAAAAGTTGCTGTCAAACCACAAAAATGTAACGGATCTCCTCTTACCTCTGAGACACTTACATAGGTAAATGTTTGATTTGCAGCTTGCGACACATATTGCGTTTTCTTTGCAAGGGGAATCTTCGAAGCTGCTCTAAAATTAGGTAAAGAAACATTCATATTCTCAAGCAGTGATAGCGGACTTTTTTGTTTCGTCTTAAAAGTTGAATGCCCGTCGTCAATTTTAGATGAAAACGCATAGACAGTTTTTGTATTCTGAAAAATGTAGGAATGATATTTGTGACACTGAACAAACTGAATTGCGCTCGAACTTCGTCATAAGTAAATATCTCTGGTCAAGGGAAGCTTTGGTCCTATGAGGTTTTTTTCTATTAGATAATTTTTTTGGTGCTCATAATCGCAGCAAACTTCAAGTAATAAAAACCCAAACTGGTTCACTTCAGTTGGCGAACTTTTAGTGTAAAACCTCTTTAAATCAGTGGGTGCACGGATAGGAAAGTGCCAAAATGTTTGTAAGTGTCCGAAAAAGAACGCAGGCTTGCTATATTCCGCACCTGGTAAAGTTAGAAAATATTTTAGAGTGATCCAGAAACGAAATGATTTTCGATAATATGACTCGCACATTGAGCCACAATTCACTATTAATGCACTAAGATAAATCTAGCTTACCTTTATGCCTTTGTAGATGAAGTCTTTATCCCCAGTTAAGTTAGCAAATCCAGCAAATCGATTGGAGTCGCTTAGCTGACACTTGAGTTTCTCTGAGTCGCACTTAACAGTTCCAAAGTTGTAAGACTGACATCGCTCTTATCCACGCAATCGAGGTGACAGGAAGTTTCGGAATCCACTTCGACTTCTTTTATCAGACTTCCGTTCAGCTTTTGTCCTTCTATCTTGTCGGCAAAGGTAATAGCTCGCAGATCTGGCTCTGAAATGCGAGCTATGCCGTACACAACGGTACAAAGAAAAAATATTATACAGAAACGCATGGGTATTCTTTACCGTCAGGGAGTTTATGATAAAGAAGAAGAAATGTTTGTTTCATTTCTATTGCATCATTAGGTAACTAAGCAGGTGCAAGGAAATCGGCAGATTGAAAACAGTATAAGCTATTCGAAGTGCTTCTAAAGTGACTTTCGACTTATTCCTGTTTTATAATTCCAAATTGTATTAGGTCGCGGTGTTTTCGCTTTTTTTTACCGAGACTCTTTGAGAGTTCATTCAACTTTTTGCTGGTTAAAAGAGTCTAACTTAAACATAAAATAAATTCTTTTACCCGATATTCGAAGCCAGATAAAAGAGCCTTTAATTTTCTTTTACAGATATTTATATTACTGTTCCTATAACTGATTAAGACTCAGAGACAATGACTCTTTCTTCGTCAAAATTTTAATGGCATCTTTCAGATCCTGCTCTGCAATACGACCACTGACAGGAAGTTTCGGAATCCACTTCGACTTCTCTTATCAGGCTTCCGTTCAGCTTTTGTCCTTCTATCTTGTCGGAAAAGTTAACAGATAGATAGATAGATAGATGGATAGATAGACAGATAGATAGATAGATAGATAGATAGATACTTTATTATAAACACCTTGCAGCCATGGGCTGAATTACGGAATATTTACAAATGCAGATGGTAAAGAAAGAAATATAAAATATTACAACTTTGTCGTTAAGAAAGAAGGAAAACTATCTACATCTTATAAATATGGCTAAAAATAAAACTGTTCTTCAAGCGCTCGGTTTTGCATATGGGGAGAGTGAAATCGCTTTTACGCCTCAGTGCGTATCTACAACTCTTCCTTTGGGGGAGGAGGCTGAGGAGTCTATGGGTAGGGTTACGGACTATCTCGTCAAACAGATTGGTTGAAATCTTTTCTCTCCTCTCGTGAAGTTTCGGTAGGCCAGCTGTTTCTAGTCCTACACTATATGACAGGTCAGGATAGATGATTCTGAGTGCCCTTCTTTGGATCCGTTCCAAATCTTAGCTGATGTAGTTTGGTAGAGAACGGTGGAATACAGGACTTGCGTATTCCAAGACGGGCCTAATACATGTCACATAGAATTTCACAAGTTTGTTCGGTGCAACTCCGGATTTCTTGAGTTGTTTCAAAAAGTAGAGACGAGAGGAGCATTTTCTACTTAGTTTAGAGGTGTGCATATTCCACTTTAAATCGTGGAATCGTGGAATCGGTTTAACAGCTCTCAGATCTGGCTCTGAAATGTGGCCAATGCCGTACACAACGCTGTCTGTTTAGATAGGAATGAAAATCTAACCATTCCGGTTTAATGTCAGAAGAAAGTTGTAGTTAAATGTTTTTTACCACCAGAAAGGCAATGAAGAAGGTGGGAAAGCAGTGAAGCGGAGTTTTTGAATTAAGAGCGTACATTGAGAATTTCCTGCTACTTTTACTTCAGTTGCCAATTCAGGCCTGTTTAAACCGGCTCAAGAATTTTATCATCACGGAGGAACAAGTACTCCGTCATAGATTTCTGTCAACCTCCCATATTTCTCTCATACTCCACGCACCGTGCTTAATTGGATCATGCAAATGAAAATGAAAACATAATTGAATGTGTATCCATCATTATTCGCACATAACTTTTATTTGCACCTCTGTTTATTTTACTAACTATTACGAATCAACTTAACGGCTTGCTCCCAGTTGGCTTGTTAGCTCAATTGGTAGAGCGCTGCACTAGTATGGCAGAGGTCAGTGGTTCGAATCCCGTACAGGCCTGATTTTTTTCAGGTCTGATTTTCGCTATTGCATAAATAGCGCTCTCTACTGCGAGGATCGTGCATCATACGTATAAAGTATCTAGTTAGTTCAGTGTTCGTTTGTATTTAGCATTTGGTTATTGTATGAATTCCGAGGCTATTAAGGTGAAAGCTATCGCGACTTCTTTCCAGACTGACTGTCTTGTCCCACTTCCATCACTGGACGCGCTTAATGTGTCTGGTATCCTTTTTTTGGACCCACACGAAATTTCGGGCGCTCTTGTTCATTTGTGTGATTCTCGTAAAAGTGTTTGTGTTAGTGTTTTAACAAGAATGTCTTAAAATCTTCCAAAGTCTGTTTGCCAGCAAGCTCACAAATGCCTTCCGATAAAGAAAATATAAGCAAGTACATTAGCATTTAGTCAGAGGTCAATCACAAGCATGAAGCGGGTTGAATTCGAGTAGATTTGTCAAAGTTGGAGTCCGACGACCCAAGTTACTGAGAGAGAGGTGAATTTGATGTAAATAGACTTGTGGTTGAAAGAACCAAGAGATTAATTAACTGAATGGAAAGGAAAGGTCCAGAGTCCTCGGTTTCCTATCGTTACGTGAATGCAGTTCGCTGTTGCTGTTTTCGCTATCCAACAAAGGCTAGCAAGTTTATCAGTATTTTATTACTTATGCCTCGATAAGTAATAAAATACTTTTCCAAGAAAAGAGAATATAAAATGAGGTATAGGGTACACTCTTAGGCAGATGCACTTCAGAAGTTTCCTAAAAACAGTATTCGTTCAGCTAAGCACCGAAAATACGATGCCTAAGTCATACCTGATTTTCGCTATTTATGCAATAGCGAAAATCAGACCTGAAAAAAATCAGGCCTGTACGGGATTCGAACCGCTAACAAGCCAACTGAGAGCAGGCCGTTAAGTTGATTCGTAATAAACCCGTGAAAGTGATCTTACGTATCAAATACCGCAGTTCAAAATATATGAACTTCATATATTTCATTCTATCTGATTTATCACTTTCACGGGTTTATTACGAATCAACTTAACGGCCTGCTCTCAGTTGGCTTGTTAGCTCAATTGGTAGAGCGCTGCACTAGTATCGCAGAGGTCAGTGGTTCGAATCCCGTACAAGCCTGATCTTTTTCAGGTCTGATTTTCGCTATTGCTTAAATAGCGCTATCTACTGCGAGGATCGTGCATCATACGTATCTAATACCGCAGTTCAAAATATATGAACTTCATATAATTCATTGTATCTGAATCAGCAGGTTATTTTACGCGTTGGTAGCGCTG